>NW_026711737.1:0-22500 GCF_026419965.1 Kogia breviceps
ATTTTCCACGAGAAGTCAGGAAGCCGGAAGCGATGTTGGACTGATGTTCGCATGCTACGGAATCCCCCTTCCCCGGGGATAGCTGCGCTGCTGAAGGGGATAGCCGCGTTGCCTCTGGCGGGCCGTGGCGGGTGGCGATGGTGTCTTTTCTTCTGTATGGATAGAAATGATTTGAAGAGGAGGCAGGATGGGCCTAGGTCCACTGACTCACACCAAGGCCCTTTGGGAGCTTTTCAGTGAATCGGGACGGAACATTGCTCTCCGTGCGGGGAGGGAACCGGGATGGGGCACCCCGAGATGGACCGCTTTGGCACACACGTGAGTTGGAATTTCAGGCGCTTCGGACGCGACGGGTGGGCTACCGGGACGCTCTGCCGCTCTGCCTCCCCGCCTCTCCCTCCCTCTTCTTCCTGACCTGAAAGGAGGACCAAAATCTTCCTCCTCCAGAAGCTCAAGCTCAAGCTCAAGCTCAAGCTCAGAGCCCGCCGTTTCGTTTCGAGTCAGTGAATTCTGGCTTGGGCTTCTCCTGCGTGTGTGTGTGCGTGTGTGTGTGTGGTGGTGGTGGTGGTGGGGGGGGGGGGGCACAGTGCACGCGTCCCCCGGCCGTGGGTTGCTCTCTTCTCGAGCTGTCTCTTGGGGACAGGAACTTCTCAGGCGACAACTCAGAAGGATCGTGGAGGGAACATCGTTTTTCCTCCCTCTCCCACGACTGATCGATGCGGACGTACACACGGGAATCTCGCGCCCCCCTTCCCCGCCCCAACTGAGAGGAGTCACCGGTACGTGGACATCCTTGCGGTCACAGACGCTCTCCGTGGCTCTTCTATGTGGCCGGGCTCCCTGGCCTTCCTTCACCGCCCCCGCCCACCCCCCGATGAAGTTGCATCATCGTTCGTAGTGTCAATGCTGTGAGGAGATAAGCTTTTCGAAATAAAATTCTCCCCGCCTTTCCTTCCCAAGGGCACCGTGAACACCTACCTACCTACTCTCGTGTGCAGTGCTTATGGACCCAGCTGGAGCAGAGGACCCTCTCCGACACACCCACGGACTCACTTGCTCCGAGTCGTCGGGGAGAGGGTGTTTGGTTCTGTGTTTTAAACTGGTGGGCCGATGACACGTCATCTCCTAGGAAGCCACCGGGTTCACCTCACCGGTTCGGGTTCGGTGGCGTGAAGTACATTTACATCCTCCTTAGGTTTGACTCTGAAAGTCTTGGGGCCCTGAGTAGGACGCCCCCAAATGTGCCTCCGTGGCGTACGGATGTTTTGGAATTAGAGTGACAACACCACACCGCGAGAGGGACGCTCTGACTCTCCTTTACTTCTCCCCTCTGAAATCAGGAAGAAAATCTCTCACGTGAAAGGGGAGGGGGGCGGGCGGGAGGTGTAGGGATCACGACGAACTGAACTGAACTGCTTTCGTGTCTCCTGAAATGTTCACGAATCATCTAAGTAGGATTGCTCATGACAAACAGAGGACATAGGTGTGGACGAGATAAGAATGTTTAAGGGGAACTTTCCCCCCAGTGCTTGTTTTCTGTAGGCCGACTTCAAGATTTTCCAGCATCTCTGGTCATCTCTGGGCTTACAGCTTGGCTAAGTGCCATGACAGGGTGAAATCTCAGCGAGTGTCTACATCATCGCCACATAAGATAAAATACTGAAACGTTCATGGCTCCACAAGTCTGAGGGTCTCCCTTCTTTGGACCTTTTACGGAGGAGAGACTGAGCATGTTCGGTTCCACGCCTAGCTAGATCTTGTGCTTTAGGGAAAGACTGTACTAGGTAGGAGCCTTGACTTCTACACAGTATTCCATGTTCACGCTGCTCACTGCGGTTGGCTTCCTTACTTTCACTGAAGGAAAAAAAAAAAAAAAAAAGAAAGAAAAGAAAAAAGACAGTGTCCAAGGACGAAGCATTGTAAAGAAGGAACGTGTGTGGTCCTTCTTTAAGGACCTGAACCTGATGTCGCCATCCTCATGGGAGGAAGAGGACTTTTTTTTTTTTTTTTTTTTTTCCGGGGGGTGGGGGGGTGGGGGGGCGCGCGGGTGGAGGCAAATTAGGAAGTATGGAGATGAGGTTTGGGGGAAGGAGCGAGAGGTTTTAGTCCTAAAGGTAGTCATTTCTCAATGGGAAAGAAAGAAATCAAGGGACAAGCTAAAAATGGGCACAGACGATTGGAAAAGGCGTGTGAAGAAAAGAGGCTTTCGAAAGGAATCAGATCTGTGGTCAGGACTGGATGAGGATGGATACAAAGACAGAAATGACTTTTCACATCAACATTGAAACCAGTGCCAAATTAAGATTTAGTTGCCTCTCTCTGTTCAAAGGACCAGGTTTGGGTTTAGGGTTTGGGTTTTTCTTCTATCGGTCTGCTCTGTCCATCATGAGAGATTAGATTAGATTAGGAAAGGATCTTTTCCTTTATCTTTAAGGAGGGAAAGAAAGAAAGAAAGAAAGAAAGAAAGAAAGAAAGAAAGAAAGAAAGAAAGAAAGAAAGAAAGAAAGAAAGAAAGAAAGGAAGGAAGGAAGGAAAAGAAAGGAAGGACGGAAGGACGGAAGGAAGGAAGGAAGGTAGGAAGGAAGGAAGGAAGGACGGAAGGAAGGAAAGAAGGAAGAAAGAGAGAGAGAGAGAGAGAGAGAGAGAGAGAGAGAGAGAGAGAGAAAAGCTTATGTCTTTGTCAAAAGTCATCACTTATTTTCTAGGCTGCCTTTATCAGGTCTCGGAGGACTCACATCGACTTAGTCCTCTCGATAGTCAAAGAACCAGGTCTGGCTCAGAACTGAAAAAGAAGCTTCTCTCTCTGCCTAGCAAGTCTTTCCTTGGGATGCTGGTGACGTGCCTAAGGAAGCACTGTTTCACGGTGACCTATCATCTGATGAAGTGCCTTACAATCTTTTGGATATTTTGGACACACTTGCCCCCAAATTGAAGGACCGATGAAGTCCTTTGGACTTAGAGATAGGATCCAGGAGGAGAGGGCCCTCCAAGTAGCTCAAAAAATGTGTTCTCTCTCCTGAGAAATGAGAGAGATGAAACTGACTAAGTTTCTTGGGGAGGTTCGATGACACGGGAAGCGTTGTCCAAAGAGGAAGGAACGACGTGAAGTCTTCTTTGGCTTGTGTCTGTACACCGATGTGTTCTAACGGTTCCAGAAATGATGGGATCTTTCTTCCCGGAAGTCTTCTCTGCCCTGGCATAAAGGGCTGTCTGTCGTCGTCAAAATGGAGGCTCACACGAAAGGGACTGTACCCAGTATCACGGAGATGTTCTAACCGACTTTCACGCCGAGGCGGCAACAACAGCCCGTTGAAAGATGGTGGGGGTGGCGGGGCACACGTGGGTGGAGCAAGTCCATTCTGTCCTTTCAGCATCCGGTCGGGGCTATGGCAGACGGGAGACGAGACGAGACGAGACGACATGAGACGAGACGAGACGAGACGAGACGAGACGGCGGCCCAGCCGGTTGCTCCCTGGCCAACCTCCCCCCTGCCCCTCCCCTTGCATTCCTTCACCCGCCCATCCCACGGTGTCTTGAAGAGGAGTCCGATTGTCAATAGACGTGGGCAGGAAGATTTTCTACGGTCTACCGGCAACGGGAACGGCGACGTCTGACCTCTCGTGCTTGTAACCCTGGGGGGTGGGGGTGGGGGTGGGGGGGAACGTTTTTCTCTCTGGAAAGAAAACCTCCTCTCTCTGGATCCTCGGACCCCCAGCCACTGGACTTCATTCCACTGCCACTTATTTATTTATTTATTTATTTATTTATTTATTTTTGTGGGATGCGGGCCTCTCACTGTTGTGGCCTCTCCCGTGGCGGAGCACAGGCTCCGCGGCCATGGCTCACGGGCCCGGCCGCCACGCGGCGTGTGGGATCTTCCCGGACCGGGGCACGAACCCGTGTCCCCTGCATCGGCGGGCGGATCCTCAACCACTGCGCCACCGGGGAAGCCCTCCACTGCCACTTCGTAGGGGTCATCCAAACATTCTTGTGACCGTGGCTATGTTTTCCGTGTGGGTTGAGGTCTTCCCTCACCGCAAGCCTGATGTCCTCACCGTGGCACAGAGACTGTTAAAGAAACGAAATGTGCTTGCCGCCTGGGGTCTGCCTTCCACAGGCTTCCGGGTGATCAGATCGAGGCACCCCTTTCACTGGGCAAATCCTACAATTCTTCACAGAAGCTCTTGAAAACTTTTTTGGAACCGGCACTCGTCCAGTCACGCTCAATCATCAGGCAGGGCCGGCAGAACCGATGGAAAAACTGGACTCCAAGAAGAGCAAGAATGACTTCCATGGGGTTGAGTGACCTGAGGAGGAGGAGGAGGAGGAGGAGGAGGAGGAGGAGGAGGAGGAGGAGGAGGAGGATGTGTATGACTACTTGTGTAAAATGACTGACTGGGGAAGCGGGGGATACTTAGGGGGTTGGGTGGGATGAACATATACACATTACTGTACATAAAATAGGGAATCAACAAGCATCTCCTACTATAGAGCACAGGATACTCTACTCAATACTTTGTAATAACCTATGAGAGAAAAGAATCTGAAAAAGAATCTTTTCAAAATTATTTATTTATTTATTTATTCATCCATTCATTCATTTATTTATATTGCGGTATGCGGGTCTCTCACTGTTGTGGCCTCTCCCGTTGTGGAGCACAGGCTCCGGACGCACAGGCTCACGGGCCTAGCTGCTCCGCGGCATGTGGGATTTTCCCGGACCGGGGCACGAACCCGTGTCCCCTGCATCGGCAGGCGGACTCTCAACCACTGCGCCACCGGGGAAGCCGCTAAAATATATATGTGTAGATATAGATAGATAGATAGATAGATAGAGAGATAGATAGATAGATAGAGATTTATAAAAATCTCTGTCTCTCTGTCTCTCTGTCTCCGTCTCCGTGTCTCTCTCTCCCTCTCTCTCTCTCTCTCTCTCTCTCTCTCTCTCTCTATATATATATATATATATATATATATATATATATACATATATATATATACATACATACATATATATATCTATCTATATATATATATATATATATATATGAGAGAGGGAGGGAGGGAGAGAGAGAGAGAACTGAATCACTGTGCCGTATACCTGAAACTAACACGACATTGTAAATGAATTATATTTCAAATATTTTTTTTAAAAATCTGGAAAAAAAAAAAAGAGAGGGAGTGGGATTAGGACTGATGGTTAAATCTTTTGTTTTCCACATACAAGGGAAACAGAAACAAACAAGGAAAACCCAAGTTTCTTTTTTTATTTTTAAAGATGGATATCCATTTGGTAACTTATACCTCTGTCAGCAGGATGGAATCACTGATCTTTTTCTCCTTACCTTCCTTAATTCAGAAACTCTCAGTGAGGCTTCTTATTTCCTTGGCGATACAGCTATTTGCATACGTTACCTGGAGGCCAAAATTATGTTTCCATGAGACAGGGATACACACTTCTGGATATGAAATTCTGGTGCTACTCGTTTCCCTTAGGGTGTTGTTCTTAACCTGAAAACGGGACTGCATCCCGAAGTTTTGTGAGTTCCCTTCAATATCTGGCTACGACTCTCTCCATGAATGTTGGCCATTTTCTCCCACCCTTTTGGCTTGGCATCACTGAGGCCTAAAACGGCCTTTTGCCTGAAGCCCTGCAGACGGAAGCTAGAGAACTTGATGAAAACCTTAGAGAAACGGCCACAACGGCTCCTATGGAAAGAATCCTCGTGCCTGTTTCTGTGAGAGCCACTCCGAAATTTGAACCAAACACCCGACGACATCATCAGAGGTATTTCAAACTTCTAAAGTTACTTCGACCCTGACATCTAGAAATCTCCTTCACACACACACACACACACACACACACACACACACACACACACACACACACGAGTCACCAGCTCAGCTTTAATATGTTCCAAGGAACTTTCAGAGGAGGGAACTGTTGAGCTCCCAGAGTAGGCCGCCCCAAAATGTGCCTCCATGCTCTATTGATTATTTTGAATTCAAGTGACAAGAACCGGCCAGCACAAGAGGGACACACTGGCCCTCCTTTCTGTCCTCCTGCGGAGGAAGATCTCAAGTGAAGACATCTGCTTCCACACATGTCCATGATTCTCAAATGGTGTAGTGGGGTTTCCAGGGTCAGGAAAAGGAGGGGACACCTTTTGCCTGGAGAAAAGGCCTGTTTCTCACACGTCCTCCTCCCGTCACCTCCTCTCTCCCTCCTTCCCTCCCTGCAGTTTGGAGGGGGCAGCCTGAGGGTGGCGAAATTGGGGAAAGAAAAGAGAAAAAGCCATTCATTAAAGAGAAGCTCGAGGCAAAGTCAAAGGCTCCGACCTGACCGGAGAGCTTTCTGCATTTGAATCGAGCGATTGAACGAGGCCCTGCGGAATGAATCGTCCGGACCTCCCCTCCCCCGCTCCTGGCAAAGGTCAGTCCAAGGGGACTTAGGAAGGAGCTCTGGAGAAGGAACGGGGGTGGGGGTGGGGGTGGGGGTGGGGGCGGGACCAACAGACAATAGCCGCTGCCTGCCTGCCTGCCTGCCTGCCTGCCTGCCTGCCTGCCTGCCTGCCGGGTTGAGGCCTGAGGGCTGAGGGCCACGCCGCCTCCTGTAACACAATCCCTTCCAGGAAACTGCTGTGATGACTATGTGGCAGTGAATCATCAAATCCGAACTCTCTTGGCCTATTTCTGCAAAAGGCCCGAGTCTCAGCTATGACAGATTCTCTGGATTTCTTCGCACATGGACTGACCCGCACCCTCCCATTCTGTCAGATCCTCCTTTGTACACACACCTCCACTGGAAGGGCTCTTTGGCCTCGTCCAGAAAAAGAACAAGCAAAAACAAACACACAAACAGACTGAAATGATGTGTCGGTATTTATTGGAAAGAAACACGCTCCTCTCACATACTTGAGGGCAGGAAGCGGAAGGCAGGTTCTCGGCCGGAGGGGGACGGGAAACCTGAACCGACGTCGGTCAGCGGGCCGCCCCCCCCACCCCCCTTCTCTCCCACGTCACGTGGGCGTCCCTGCCCTGCTGTTGATATTTCACTTGGGAAACTTCTGTAGGCCGGCCGAGATGCCAGCTTGCTGTCCTGCTGCTTCATGTCCATCTATCTCTGTCAGCCATGCCCAAAAGGCACGTGAAATCATGGAGAGCAAAGAGCACACCCAGAGCTCTCTCTCTCTCTCTCTCTCTCTCTCTCTCTCTCTCCCTCCCCCCCCCCCCGTGTGTGTGTGTGTGTGTGTGTGTGTGTGCGCGTGTGTGTGTGTTTGGATTTCCCAGGAACCTATGAGGGAGCAAAGGGAGGGCTGGGTGAAGGAATCCTGGGTGCCTGTCATCGCACACCCTGCAGAGCACCATTTATTTCCATCTCCATATCTGAAAGACACTTAGTCCTCATTTCAGCAACTTGATGGTGATTCCCCTTCTAAATACATGACAAAACCTATGAAGTACTGGACTCATTGAATCTGTAGCTGCTAACAGGGTCCAGGGAGTTTTCAATCAATGGCAGGAAAAGAAATGATCCTGAACATAAAACTGCCAAGAATTCCTATGGATGGAGTTATCGTGGACCGACCACTGGTGAGACGTGCCATGGGGGCTCGCGTTTGACAGACTGGAATGGGATAGGTAGAGCCAGTCATCCCATGTTTTACCTCGAGCTGCAGAAGCAGAGAATATCATCTAAAAGCCTACCTTCATGGTATCTCAGTGCTCAGGGCTCTTCCTTCTCAGGGATCTTGTGTTCTGTAGGGATAATTCACGTGCTGGGGCAGTAGGTTCCCAGTATCATCTTGTGAAATGGATTAAATGATGTCTTCCTTTTGAAAAGATAAAGACTATTTGGAAAAGTTATTAACAGTGAACGCGTGACGTTATCCTCTCTGATCTATAAAGTAGAGTTGACCGTTGAACCACCAACATGGAGGGTTACGGCTGCCGACCCCGACCCCACGCGCTGTGAGCGTCCATGGATAACTTCACACTCAGGGCCCTGTATCTGCGCTTCCACCTCCGGGGACTCAGCAACCGACCACAGATCCTGCAGTGCCATAGTGCACACCTATGGAAAATATCCACCTATGAGTCACACGCACACGCACACCCACACACACCCACACCCACACCCACACCCCCACACACCCCCACACATCACCCCCACCGCCCCCCCACACACACACTTCACAGTGCTGTTGGGCAACGGCCCTAGCACAACCTGAGAGCCTTCGTGGTATTCGGACTCCATTACCTTTGGTGTGTGTGTGTGTGTGTGTGTGTGTGTGTGTGTGTGTGTGTGTGTGTGTTCGTGTGTTCTTTTACCTTTAGTTTTGAGGACAGAGGTAGGGCCGAAAAGAGGTGAGCAAAGCCTTCCCCTGGAACCTGAGGAGGTGTTTAAGGGTTCTGGTTGGCAGATCACCAGTGTGCTGAGTGCCAGGTCCTGGGGACAGAGCTTCTCGAAAGAAAGAATGTGCTTCTTTGTGTCTTGGTGACCTGCCGACCGACCGACCGACCGACCGACCGACCGACCGACCGACCGACCGACCCTGGTGGGATGTGGAGCCCATCCGTGGGAAGGGCCCTTCTCGCCTGGGTCTCGGGAGGATCCTGGGTGCAGAAAGCTCCGCCCTCTACCTTGTATTTTGCCCGTGGAGTGGAGTTGGACGGTGTTTCTAAAGACTCACGCCGGGATACCAGGTTCTGCCAATTCCGGGACCGAAATAGGTCCTGCTCCATCCCCTCTCTCCCTCTCCCCTCTACTGCCTTCGTTCAGGCTCGCACCTCACCGGTCTCTGTCCTGGCTGGGCCTCTGACGACCCTGCCGGCCTCTACCCTGGCCCCTGCTCCCTTGGTTTCCGTGCCGCGTAGAGAGCCATGGTCCTCAAAAGGCAACTGGTCACCTTCTCCCTTTTGTGGAGTCAGTCCTGGCATGGCTCCTCCTGGCCTGGACGTTAACATCACGTGCAACGACTGACAGACTGTGTCCTTCCTCCCGGCCTGATCTTCTACAGGCTCCCCGCCGAAAAGGGGGGGTAAAAGTCCGCGTGTCTTCCCAAAGTTGAAGATTGGACACGCCTGCCTGGCCGATCGATTCCTAGCTCCGCCACTTGGGAAACCTACTGGATCTTCTGTCGAGACCGCAGAGACATCTTCCTTCGCGGTGCGGTCGTCGGCAGCGGTTCTCTAAGCCGGCCCCGACCGTGTCGGAAAGATGTGTCCCTCCGCCTGTCGAGGACCCGACGAGAGTCAGATACCTTAAGCTCGGTGACTTCCCTGCTGTCTCCCTTTCTGTGGCACAAGCCCATATCCCTGGGTGAGCCCTGTCTTCGCGTGGGCGTGACTTGGCACCACGGTCCGGAGGTCGTGGTGGAAGATCGTGTGCCCACGAAGAAGAGATCCTTGCTCCCGGGGGGGGGGGGGGGGGGGGCGGGGGACGTGGACTCTGGGCATCTAGCGTCCATCTTCTCCACGTTCTTCTGAACCCTGCTCTCCCTCTTTCCGCCCCACAGCTCGCCTGATGGTTCGTGGGGAGATGACATCCCAGCCGGCGAGAGCCAAATGATCTTCCCAACGCACGAGAAAAGGAGAGGCGCGGGCCCGGATCCGTCTTAATTTTCTATGCCTAAGAATTTCTAAGAGTTCTCATCCTCCTTTGGCATCGCCCGCGCCCCCCACCCACCCACCCCCCCCTCACCCACCCCCACTCACACACACACCCCCCCCCACACACACACACACACACACTCCGCACCCCCGCCAGAGTATAGTTGCTTTTTCAGATTGCCTCTCTTTGCTCAGATCCAACAGAAGAGATGTTAGGTTCGGACGCTTCTCTGGGTCTTTCTTTGTTTTCTTAGGAGGGCTCCCCGTGTCGCATGAAACTCAGAAGAAATACATGCGTAAGCTTCTCTCCTTGTGAGTCTGTTATAACACGTGGAAGATCATTTAAAGATCCGGAGGAGGCAAACTAGGATTCACGCACCCAAAGTGGAGCCGGGTGGCCGGTGGGAACGGGGTTCCAGGTGCCTTCCTGTTTGGGGGAGGGGGAGATCTCCCCCTCTACCCCTCTTGAGTTCCTGTGGCTGGACTCATTCTAAAATGGGCCCGATGGGCTTCCCTGGTGGCAAAGTGGTCGAGAGTCCGCCTGCCGATGCAGGGGACACAGGTTTGTGCCCCGGTCCGGGAGGATCCCACGTGCCGTGGAGCAGCTAGGCCCGTGAGCCGTGGCCGCTGAGCCTGCGTGTCCGGAGCCTGTGCTCCGCAACGGGAGAGGCCACAAGAGTGAGAGGCCCGTGTAATGCAAAAAAATAAAAATAAAAATAAAGTAACATGGGCCCAAGGCGCGGAGAGACGAAGGTGTGTGGGGGGAGCGGGGTGACCTTTCCTTTCATTCGAGGGCTGAGAAGTGGCTGAAGCGGGCGGCGTCTCTCCTGCTCAGACCGAGGAACGAACGGTACATGGGTGAGACAGACAGGGAACCGGACCGAGAGACTTAGGTTTTGGGGTGTGCCGTGAGCGAACGAGCGAGCGAAGGAAGAAGCTAAACAGAGCTCGGGTTTGCGGTGGTCCGCAGTGTTTGTCTCCGAAGGTTTCTCGGGCCCGAATGCCCTAATTTGCCGATCGCGGCGGCGGCCTCCTACCTCCGGAGGCAGGGAGTGCACCTTTCAGCCGAGAGATGGATGTCTCGCTTTCAGGGAGACACAGAGGAGAATCCCAGTGTCCCTCGGACAAACGTGGCTGCTTCTGGAGTCCCCCTTCGCTCAAAATCGTCAATGTGCCACGGAGGCCCGTTTTGGGGTGGCCGATCCTGGGCCCAACACCCTTCTCACGGAGAACAGGAATGGTCAGAACGGACGGTATCAAAGTCCAGGGCGCCACCAGCCTGTTTCAAAGACCTATCTGCCAGCAGCAGCTGTTAGCTGTAACCTCGTACTTTCCGAGTCCCCTCCACATAACCCCCCCCCCCGCCCCACCGCCGCCGCCGCCCCCGCCGCCACTTTGCCATCTTGGCCAATCCCAACGGATCCTCGCTTCACGAGCACCCTTACTGCTTGCCAGCTTCAGGGTGAACAGATCAGGTCGGCCGGCGGGGTGGTGGTGGTGGTGGTGGTGGTGGATCACGGTGGATGAATAGGAGGAGCGGAGAGGACGTGTAAGGCAGGGAATCTCTCCAAAGGTGGGCTCTTGGTGGGACGGAAACAAACGTTTTCTGTTTTCTTTTCTTTTCTTTTCTTTTCTTTTTTTTTTTTTTTTTGTGGTACGCGGGCCTCTCACTGTCGTGGCCTCTCCCGTTGCGGAGCACAGGCTCCGGATGCGCAGGCTCAGTGGCCATGGCTCATGGGCCTAGCCGCTCCGCGACATGTGGGGTCTTCCCGGACCGGGGCACGAACCCGTGGCCCCTGCATTGGCAGGCGGATTCTCAACCACTGCACCACCGGGGAAGCCCGGAAACAAACGTTTTGAATAGGGCACTGCCTGAGATTGGGTGAATCGGAGGGACCTCTACGGGGCCCCCCCCACCCCCTCCCCACCATGAAAGGGCCCCACACAAGCCTGCCCTTTTTACCCCAGTTGAAAACCCTCTCTAAAACCAGAAGGCCAAAAGAAGAATGACCGTGAGAGATCTGACCGGCCATCGCTTGGGACAACAGTGAGGCCAGTGAACCCAGTGAAAAGTGGACAGAGGGGCCTAGGTCCCTTGGCTCGACCCCTTCGCTGAGAAGCCAAAGCCTTTTACACGGGGATGAGCTTTTGCACACTTAGGTTTCTTCGGCCGGTGCAACGTTCACGAAACACGCCAAAGGAAGATGATCGAACGATGGACGTGTTTGTTGTCTGCCTGAGCCCACACGATACGAAATAGAAACTGGGGGAGGGTGTGTGTGCTGATGTTCGGGGTCTGGTGGGAGAAATCCTGGAGGGTTTTTGCCCTTAGGGTGCCTTGGTCTGGGGTTGACTTGTGTGCGCTGAGAAAGAGGGCCGTTATTGAAGGCGCTGTGCAGATTTTGGACACCCTGATCCATGGAACCCTGAAGTTTGGGAACCTAGAAATCTTTTGGTCTGCATTTGAGTTGGAAATCATCTCCTCGACAGAAAGAAGTACATAGAAGGAGGAGGAGGAGGAGGAAGAGGGGGAGGGGGAGGGGGAGGGGGAGGGGAAATGGAATTGCATGAGCAGATCAGCCCTGGGGGCCTGAGTCTCAGACACACACAGACACACACACAGACACACAGACACAGACACAGACACAGACACAGACACACACACACACACACACACACACACACACACACACACACACACACGAGGCTCGCGGGAGTAAAAGAAGATGAACTTTTCCTCTGTGGACACCCACCCACGACTATACCTAGTTGTCCCAAGACGAGAAGCTCAGCTGTACATTGAACCCTTATCTGTTCCTGTGCTTTCTTGCCGAACATTCTCATGCGCTTCTTTCCCCTCGTGGAAGCACTTGGTATTCCCCACAGGTAGCCACCGTGGAACCAGCTGCTGATGATCCAAGAATTTGGAGGATTTCTGGAAATGATCAGTGATCCCGAGACAAACTCTCCCTTTCGTGATCCAAGCAACTCGGGGGGTGGGGGGGGTGGGGCTGCCTCTCACCCCCACCCCACCCACCGCCTTCTCCCTTGTGTACAAGCTATCTCTTTTAATTAAAAAAAAAAAAAAAAAAAAAAAAAAAAAAAAGTTTTGCCGTGCTAGCCTTAGAAGCCTTGTGGAAACGACCTTCATTTTTCTGGTACTGCTGTGCCAGAATCTGGAAAGGGCCTGGTAACAGGTACTGTATGTCTGTAGCTCCCTTCTAGAGCTGGCCTGTTTCTGCGTAGGGATCCGAGTGCCACAATGAACTCGTGAGAGAGCTCTCTTGAATGGCTTAGAAGGGAGCACTCCGGAATTCAGTCCACTAGAAAGGGAAGGGACCCAAAGGTTTTAGGCAAGTTCAGGTGGTGATCTAGGCTGAACCCTTCAGCCGAGAATAGCCAAGGTCAAGGTATGGGTTTTATGAAACTAGGCATGTCTTTAGCGTGATCAGCGTTCGAGGTCATCCTTTCCTTCTATCTACGTCGACCCCAAATCCAGTAAGTTCACGGGAGTGAACCAGATTCGTCGGCAAGAAAAAGAACTTGGGGATGATGGCTGACATCATCGTCTGAAGTCTCAGGAAGTGTTCACGGGCCATCTCGTCGTCATGGGATCTCGAACAAGTGATGTCGATAGCTCTAGGTGCAGGAACTCCTTAAGAAGCGTTATGTTTTGTGGTATGTCTACTTAAAAACAGTCTCGCCCAGACCTTTTGGGTCACTTTAGAAACTTCAGAGTTGGCATAAGTGGAATGATGGGGAATTCGTGGAATGTCTGGATCCTTTCCAAAGATAACCTATGGAAACGTTCGTTCATGGCTCGACAAGTCTCAGTGGACCTACTTCTGTCTCCTTATTACAGAAAGACTAAAGATGTTTCGATGTATGAGTCAGTCCACACCTCTGGCATCACTCTGGGGAAAAGAAAACATTTTTAAAAAGTGACACTGTGTGAAAATGTATGCTGGTGAAATGGAATCATCCCTTTGCCAGTCCAGAATCACTGGTGTCACAGACGCCGTTCACCCTGGCTTCCTAGTTCCTGTTCATGACCGATTCAGGTTTCTGAGGGTTCCGAATTCTGATTGTCCTTTTCTTGTTTTCTTCTCCATTCGTGTCTCAAAGAACTTTACGTTCCAAAAATATTTTTTAACCTACCAAATCATAGATTGTCCGTTTGTCACAAAAACTTTTAGGTTGAGAGATCTTTTCTTTCTTCCTTCCTTCCTCTTCCTTCCTTCCTTCCTTCCTTCCTTCCTTCCTTCCTTCCTTCCTTCCTTCCTTCCTTCCTTCCTTCCTTCCTTCGTCCCTCCCTCCCTCCCTCTCCTCTCCTCTCCTCTTGTCTCCTCTCCTCTCCTCTCCTTCCTCTCTCTCTCTCTCTCTCTCTCTCCTCTTTCTTTCTTTCTTTCTTTCTTTCTTTCTTTCTTTCTTTCTTTCTTTCTTTCTTTCTTTCTTTCTTTCTTTCTTTCTTTCTTTCTTTCTTTCTTTCTTTCTTTCTTTCTTTCTTTCTTTCTTTCTTTCTTTCTTTTTCTTTCTTTCTTTCTATCCCCCAAGTCTGTGCGTTGTGTTTCTTTCACTTTGTTCTGTTCCTAGGTACTAGGGATTTCTTTTAAATTCCATTAGCTTAAATAAGGGGCTTTGCAATTTTTGGCGAAAGCACCAGAAATGTATTTTCTCATTGAGTGTCGGAATGTTGTTTGCCGTGGATGAGGCAGGCTCTCCTTCTGCCAGATGACTGACGATTGGATGGAGGACAAGAGTACACGTGAGTAGGATCACGAACACTTACTGACGTTTCAGAGGACCTTAAATGAAAAACAGAGAAGCCTAGCCTCCCCCCTCCCCGCCCTGTAAAATTCGTCTGAAGTGGAGAGAAGACCTTGTTAAAAAATCATTTTGCTTTTCGTTCGATCCACATGGTGCGTGGATTTCCTAGCAGAAACTTAAGCGAGGTGTGTGTTCATCATTCAGCAGAATTCTAATTCTCTAGTTCTAAGGAAAACTACTCCAACGCTTGAGGAAGTCACCTTCCCGTGCAATCCTTAGGGAAAGCTCCCACCAAATTTAAGGATAGGAAATTTGGTTTGTAAACAAACGAGAGTCTTCATTTGGCGACCTTTGGTAGAAGTGGGGTGGGGGGGTTGTCTCACTTTCCATGGTTCCACTGTGCACACATTTCAATGACTAGGTGAAATCGCACCAAGAGCCTAACTACGTGTTTCAAATGTCAGTTTCCGCAATGGATGAACGGTAGCTGCGTCAAGTTCAAAGTCTGCTGCTTCCCGTTCGGTCTGCGGTGACTCCACCGATAACAAACGTGCGTGCCCCGTGTCCGGGGACCGATCCTCTTTCAGAGCCTGTCGGTGATTGCCTGGCGTGTATGTGTCTGTTTCCCAGGTCACACGCAGTGTGTCGTTGTGTTGCCCCCCGCCCCGGTCTGGTCTCCCCCGTCCATGGAAAATAAAAAGAAAGAATTGCCCGGGAACGACGAAAGTGCGGCTAAGAAACCCAAAATGATGACGCTGGGAGTCATCACTTGGATGGGGTTAGGAGACACCTGGGCATGCCTAGGACAACGCTGCCACCGTGTGAGAGACCAGCGCAAGGAGAGCTGAAGAAAACAAAGAAAAAAAAGGAGGAGGAGGAAGGGGAGGAGGAGGAGGAGGAGGAGGAGGAGGAGGAGGAGGAGGAGGAGGAGGAGGAGGAGGAGGAGGAGGAAGAGGGTGGGGGGCGGGCGGGGGTGCGGGTGGGGGGAGGACAGGCTGAAGATGTCTCCAGGCGATGACGTTGGTGAAACCGTTCCCATTCAGAAAAGCACTTCCAGAGAAGAGAGTTCAGGACCCAGAGGGCACAAAGGGTTATCGTGTTGGAGGCTGATCTTCAGTTAGGGGAATAACAAGCAAACACACAAAACCTAGGACTGCTTATCCAGATGTAGAAAAGATACCACGCCAAGAAGGCAGGCAGGAGAGCAATGTTGAAGATTGCTGTTCCTAGGACCTTCCAAAATGAATCGGAGGCTTTCATGGCATGCTTTCTGTGACGGTCCACCACTCAATAAATCGTACTTTGGCTCTCTTTTTATTTCTCTACCTTTTAAATGGTGAGCGAGTAAGAGAGTTTTAAAATGTTTTGATAGGATTTTTTTTTTTTTTTTTTTTTTTTTTTTTTTTTTTGTGGTACGCGGGCCTCTCACTGTTGTGGCCTCTCCCATTGCGGAGCACAGGCTCCGGACGCGCAGGCCCAGCGGCCATGGCTCACGGGCCCAGCCGCTCCGCGGCATGTGGGATCTTCCCGGACCAGGGCACGAACCCGTGTCCCCTGCATCGGCAGGCGGACTCTCAACCACTGCGCCACCAGGGAAGCCCCCTGATAGGATTTTTGAATGTCGTGGGAGAACGGTATTTTCCCCCCGTGGATGAACAAGATTGCTTTTTCGAGCTTCACCTTTCACGGTCATTTTAGGGTCCTGAACTGCCCTGCCAAGTGAGCCCTGTGTGTCGCTGTGTCCCTTCAGAAGGGTTGGTGCTTGATGACATCATGATATCGAAATCTTGATGGTTGACTTACAGGACCACTGTTGGGAGTTTGTTTGTCGTCTTAATCTTCCTTACCTACTGCACTCACGTGACTGTCCACTCTTTGTCTCACTTCTCTCTCCGCACCCCCACCCCCCACCCCCCACCCCCCACCCGGTCCTTCTCTCATAGATATAGACGTACGGGCACAGAGAGCGCTAACAGTGCGTCCGTACCTATCTCTACATCGTTACAGGTGTTGGTACAGATAGACATGTACGTGTCGTCTTTACCCCCTCCGTGGGCACTTAGTGGAGTTGCTGGGTCGCATGGTAGTTTTCTGTGCAGTGTTTTGAGGGACTTCCTTTCTGTTTTCCATACTGCTGTCTTTTGTCGGAGAGCCGTTCTCTCACCCGCCGGGTGACATCTCTGAGTCCTCCCTCCGGCGTGCCACGGTGGTGGTGGTCTCTCTCAGCTTGAAAAATACGTGTTGGATCGGGAGGAAGGAGGCACTTTTTCTGCTTGTACGAACTTGCTGTCGCAACTCCAGATCCTGTGCCTGTCCGAATATCTTCGTCCAGAGAGATGCGTGTGTGCGCTTTTTTCGTTGCCCCGTTGAATTCTTTCACTAAAAGAGGTTTTCTGTTTTATTTCTGTTTGTTTTGTTGTTGTGTTTTGTTTGTTTGGTTTTTACTAAGAAAGTTGTGTTCTTTCTTTCTTTCTTTTTTCTTTTTTTCTTTTTTTCTCTTCTTCTTTTTTTTCTCTAATGAAAATGTTCTGTTCTGGCCTCCTGCCCACTTTTCTCACTGGGTCGCTTGTTTTCTGGAGGCTGAATTGTGTGAGGTCTTGGTCTGTTTTGGATAGGCTCCCCTGACGGGATGTGCTTGGGCTTGTCCTAGGCCTTTATACGTCCACGTCCACGTATACGTATGCCACAAGCGTACGTAATGTGTGTACGTATGCGATACGTGCACGCTTTTCTCTTTGTTTTAAAGGCCAGAGAAGTTCTACAGCTTGACTTCTTGGTTGGTATGGTTTGGTGTGGTCCTGGTGGGACTACGGTTCGCTGTCAGTACTCACCGCACTCCACACACACACGCACGCACGCACACGCACACACACGCTCACACACACTCGCACTCAGAGTGTTGCCTTGTGTCGACGTACCGGAACTCAGTTTCTTTAGTGGATGGCTATTGACTCCACCCTCGCCCCCTCCCCCCCAGCCGCCCGCATTCCCCCAACCCCCGCCTCACCCGCCCCCACCCCCCCCACCCCCGCCCGGCCCGTGATGGATCGTGGTCAGTCCGTTATGAAATCCATGTTCTCGTGACCGCAAGTGCATTTTCCCCACCCTCGCAGCACCGATGTGTTGTCTTTGGACGAATTCCTGCGTTGTTCCCTGAGCGCTTGCCTGGTTTCGGTTTGCCAGTCCCCGACTTCCGTCCCTCTCTCTCTCCCTCCCTCCCTCCCTCCGTCCGTCCCTCCGTCCTTACATCCGTCCCTCCGTCCCTCCGTCCCTCCATCCGTCCCTCCCTCCTTCCCTCCCTCCCTCCCTCCCTCCCCCCCGTCCGGGCAGCCGGGGATCTTGCTCGTGCCCCTCTGGGCAACCCGTGCCGGGCGCCCCGGGCCCCGCCGGCGTCTCCGCGGGATTTCCCCCCCGCCCAGGAATCGCGTTGGGGAGCGCGTCTCCTCCGAGACAGCCTCCCGGCGACATCTCCCCGGCTTCCCCCGCCCCCCACCCCCCCACCCCCGTCTGCTGCCCGGGTCGCACCGTGTCGTGTCGTGCCGACCGGGGAGCTAGCTCCGAGATGGACGACACGGGGCCGCCGCGCCAGACGCCCGCCGCCTCGTCCCGGGCTGAGCTCGGGCGTTTGGGCGGCCCGGCGCTGCCGCCGCGTCCTCGGTGGCCGGCCGGCGACAGGGATCCGGCCCGGGGACGTTGGAGCCGGTTGTCGGGAGCCACCTGGCGGCCGCTTTTATATTGTCCCTTGTCTCTGGAGCTTCGGCGACCTTCGTGAGGGCTGTGAGTCGGCCGCCGGGCCCGAGGCAGAGTTCCGGCAGCCAGGCGACGCTGGTGGCCACTGTCCCGGTGGCGCCCAGGCGTGGGCGCCTCCTGCTGTCGCTTGAGATTGGGCGTGCAGGTCTATGAGGGTGTGACCGTCGCCGCGCTCTCGAGCCGCTCCGGGGGACCGCCTGGCCCGGTCGACCAGCATCCGTCCGCTCCCCTCCGGCCGCGGGGACCGACCCGGCCACCCGACACGACCTGGGCCGGGCCGCCGCGGTGGGAAGGGAGAGGGTCTTCCGCGCCCTCCGGAGCGCCTGCGGATGGGCGGTCGGTCGGGCTTTCTCCTGGCTCACCCTTTGGAGCGTTCATTCCCCGACCCCCCCACCCTCCCTTCCTCTCTTCCGCGGTCCCCACAGCGCCCCGCTCCGGAAGGTGGGGGACCGGCCCGGGCCCGTGCGTTTAGGTTAGGCCGGTGGCGGGCGCGACGGGCTCGGTGGCGGGCGCGCGTGGGGCCCCTCCCGGTGGTCGGATTCTTTCTCACCGATGTTTGGCCGAGTCGGACTCGGGAGGTGGGGACCGGCCTGGGCCGCGAGGGGTGACCCGGAGAGACCGGCCCGGGCCCGGGCCCGGGCCCGGGCCCGGGTGCGGTCCCTCCCTCGTGGGCTCTGGTCGCCTGGGAGGCGCCTCCCGGGGCAAAATGTTTCCAAGTGCCCCTGGGTCCGTGGACGTGGACGGACCGGGCCTTGCTCGCGCGGGTGGCCGGGGAGGGCGCACCCGGCCCTTCAGCGTGCCCACGGGGGGTCCTGGTCGGCGGACTTTGAGTTTTTTCTCACCCTCCCTCCCCCGCCCCCTCTCCTCCACCCGCCGCGAGTCCCGGCCGGGGTGGGGGTGGGGACCGGCCCGCCCGAGCCGTCCTGGGTGGCCCGGATAGGGCGGCCCGGGCCCGGGCGCGGTCCCCCGTGGGGCCCGCTCGTCGGAGACGGCCGAGTGAGATATTTCTTTTCCTTTCACCAAGTCTTGGCCCGGAGACTCGGAGGGACCGGTACCTGCCCGTGCGGGTGAACCGGGGAGGGCGACCCGGCTCGCGGCCCTCTCCCACGTTTGCCCGCCCCGCTTGGCCCGCCCCCCCCTCCCCCCCACCCCCCCCTCCCCCCCACCCCCCCACCCCCCCCACTCCCCCCAAGCTCCTCGGGTCGACCAGATGGCCCCGAGAGCTCCGGGGCTGGTGTGGATGGGGAAGTGTTGGGGACAGGCGGCCGGACCGAGGTCCCGGTGACCCCCCCTGCGACGCGTGCGTGGGCCCCGCTGCCGGGCGCCGTGATTTTTTTCGCCCGAAATGGGCCTTTTTTGCCACCAGATAGGTGCTGACACGGTCTTCTCTGGCGTCTGTCGCTGAGGACTTTGGGAGTCTGGACGCGCGCAGGGTTCTGGGCTTTGGATCGCCGTCTGGTGGCCGAGCCGACCCTCGCCACTTGAGCCGCCCGCCTGGGCCTGCGCGCCGGCTCTCGTGTGTGCGTCCGGCTGACCCGACCCGCGGTGCCGCCTCCGGTCTCTGGCTCACCCGAGGGCGGCGGGGCGGCGGGGCGGCGGGGCGTTGGGTCTTCTACCCCGTGTGACTCCCCTCCCCGCCGCAGGCACCCGGTGGTGGCTGAGACGACGACCCCACCCCGCAGGCTCCGTGCCACGTGTCAGGCGTTCTCCTCACTCGCGGGGTCGTCGGCCACTTTTGCCTGAGAGAAAAAAAAAAAAAAAGAAAGAGGGGGTTTGGGGTGCCGCCGGTGAGGCCGAAGCAGGCTCCTCTGGTGATGGTCCTCGCTGTGCGTGCCCCTCCCCTTCGGGGCCTGGTGGTCCCTGGCTCTCTGGCATGACTGATCGATGTGGTGATGTCGCGCTCTCCTGGGCCGGGCCTTAAGGTCGCGCCAGACGAGGGACGGACGTTCTTGGCGAACGGGACCGCTCTTCTCGTTCTGTCCGCGGGCCTCCCCGCCTCTCTCCTCACGCTCTCCCGGCCTGTCGAGGGGTGTGGGGAAGGGCAGGGGTGGTGGTCCCCGGCCCTGACCTTCGGCCTCCCGCCCCCTGCCTCACGGCGTGGGTGGCGGGGCCGTGGTCCTCGGACGCAGCAGACGCTCTCGCTTCGCCTCCTTGGCGTGTTGCCCCCGTGGGCGGTCCTCCCCGCGTTGGTGGGGGGGTGCCGTCCCGCCGCTGTGCCGCGCGCCCCTGCCGGCGCGTGAGCGTGCCTCGTTCGATCCTCTGTGGTGCCCCTGGAGCGCTCCAGGTCGTCCCTCAGGTGCCCGAGGCCGAGCGGTGGTGTCGTTCCCTTCTCCCAGCGTGCTCCTCGGGGTCCCCGCCGCCGCGGTGGTGCGTCCCGTGAGTGGCTCTCTTGGGGGGGTCGAGACGGTAAGGGAGGCGTGCCTCTGTTTTCCCTCCCTCGGTTGGGGGAAACAGGGGCCGCCTCGTCGCGGTCGTCCTCCCACGGTGTTGCTGTGGCACGGGGGGGACTGACTCGGGCCAGGCGAGCGTCCGCGTGTGCCCACCCTCCCCCCCACGTGTGTGTGTTTGTGGCGGTCGGGGGGGAGGGGGTCGCACGCGGGCGTGGGTGGCGAGCGCGTTGGGCCGGGGCCTGTGAGAGAAGGGGGTCTTTCCGCCCCTCTCGGGCGTGCTCCCTCCTCTCGGGGCCCCCGATGGACGGGCCTGGGGGCGGCGGAGGTTGTGCCCCCGGCTGTGGCCGCGAACGCTCCTCTGGGCCTCGTGCTTACCCATACCGCAGACCCCTCTCCCAAACCCCGCCCAGTCGTGGACTTTGGCGGCTCGTGGAGCGCCTCCGTGGGCGGGCCCGAAGGGGAGACGATGGGTTGGGGGGACGACGCCCCCTCGGTGAGGAAACCTTCTCTAGCGATCCGAGAGGGAGCCTTGGGGTACCGGACCCCCCAGCCGCTGCCCCTCCCGCGCGTGCAGTGGCCACGGTGTTGGCGACTGCCAGAGCACGTGGGCGGAGCCCCTCGCCTTCGCGGCGGGAGGGTTCTCTGCGCCGGCCCCGCGGTGGGGCCGGGCGCCGCTCTTTGCCTACCGCGGCCCGCGCCTCCCCCCTCTGAGTCGGGGGAGGGTCCCGCCAAGGCCGGGCGTCCGGCGCGGGGCCGCGCGTGCGCGTGCGTGTGCGTGCGCGTGCGGTGAGACACCCCCCTCTCGGTGGCGAGGCCGAGGG
Organism: Kogia breviceps; assembly: GCF_026419965.1. Taxonomy (NCBI): domain Eukaryota; kingdom Metazoa; phylum Chordata; class Mammalia; order Artiodactyla; family Physeteridae; genus Kogia; species Kogia breviceps. The sequence goes on from NW_026711737.1 coordinate 21,342, forward strand.
GGGCGGGCGGGGACGCCCGGGCGTCCCGACGACTCCCTAGTCCCGCAGCCGCGAGGAGCCCGTCGCGCCTGCCCTCGCCGCGAGTCGGCAGCCGGTGGCGGTGTTGCGGGCACGGTGCGGGCCGCCTCGCTCGGGGGCGTTCACCCGGGGCGCGGGCCCCGGGGGTCGGACTCGGACGACGGCGGATCTGGCGAGGACGGAGGGGTTTGAGCTCGGTTGGACGGACGGGGTCCCTCCGCGGTACGCGGGGGGACCGTCGCACGCGGGGCCTGGCGGCGGGGCCGGGTCGTGGGAGGCCCCGGGGTGGCTGGGGCCGGCCGGCGTCTCAGGCGTCGTGGGACCGCCCTCGTGTGTGTGGCGGTGGGACCCCGCGCTTGTTTTCCTGGTGGCCCGGTCGTGCCTCGGCACTTTCCCTCCCTGGGCGGGCGCCCCGCGCCCCTGCCCCGCGGCCCTCGCCGTGTGCGCGTGCCGCCCCCTCCCCGTCGCCGTCGCCGTCGACGCCGCCCCCGCCCCCGGCCCACCCCACCCCACCCGGCCGCACCGCGTCCCCCTTCCACCGTCTGGGACCGAGCCGTCCTCGCCCACGTGAGGGTGTCGCCCCCCCCCGCCACGGCCGCCTCGGCCGGCGGGCGGCGTCCCCGGGTGGAGAGCTCACGGTTCCCGAGGCGGAGAAGTTGGGCGCGGCAGCGGAGGTGTGTGTGTGTGGTGGGGGGCCCGCGAGGTGGGGCGGACCGGTGCGCGCGCGGGAAGAGTGTTGTCGCGGGCAGGCCGCGGCTCGTGGGTGTTTGGCGGGGGGAGGTCGCGAGCCCCGCGAGGGGGAACCCGTGGTGGGGCCGAGGAAAGGCCAGTCGGTGTCCTGGGTGCCGCGGGACCGCCCCTGCGCTGGAGGCCTCTGGCGGTGAGACCCCGTGTCGTGCCCCGGTGGCCGACTCGCGTCCGGGCCCTTAGGACCGGGCACCCCCGCGGCGGCGTGCGGCCGCGCCCCCTCCCGCCCACGGCTTCTGTGACGTCGTCGTCGCGTCTCCGCGACGGCGGGCGAGCCAGCCGCGCCCCGTCGGCCCTCTCTCCCTTCCGTCGCTCTGCCTCGTCCGTCGCGTCTGCCGACCCCCGGGCCGCGTCCCGGTGTGTTTCGCCTCCCGGGCCTGCCGCGACCCCGCTC
>NW_026711737.1:35000-49433 GCF_026419965.1 Kogia breviceps
GTGGGGGGGAAGGGCCAACCACCTCGTCTCTTCCTCCGCAGCGCTGGGTGGGGCTGGCAGACTCCCTTCTTCTCATGGCACTGATTTGATCTCCACAGCTCAGAAAACACGTGCAAACACTCAGAAGATACCCAAGCACAGTGTCCTTTACCTGGCTCCCAGTCGCTGGCTCTCGGCCTCTATCTGTCTCTGTCTCTGTCACTCGCTCTCTTTCTCTCTCTCTTTCTCTGGCTCTCCCAGCCCCCCACCCCTGCTCTTCCTCCCACTCTTTCTCTCTTTCCTGCCCCCCTCCTCTCTTTCTCTCTTTCTCTCTCCCTCCCTCCCTCCCTCCCTCCCTCCCTCCCTCCCTCCCTCCCTCTCCCTCCCCCTCCCTCCTCCCTCCTCCCTCCCTCCTCCCTCCTCCCTCCCTCCCCCCCCCACCCCCACTCCTCCCTCCCTCCCTCCCTCCCTCCTCCCTCCTCCCTCCCTCCCCCCCCCCCCCTCTCTCTCTCTCTCTCTCTCTCTCTCTCTCTCTCTCTCTCTCTCTCTCTCTCTCTCTCTCTCTCTCGTCTCTCTCCCCCTGCCCGCCTTCCTCCCCTCCCTTTCTCCCTTCCTCTCTTTCTCTCTCCCTCTCCCTCACCCATCCCCACTCCCCCCCCCCATCCCCGGTCGGTCATGTGGCATCCTCATTTTCCACGAGAAGTCAGGAAGCCGGAAGCGATGTTGGACTGATGTTCGCATGCTACGGAATCCCCCTTCCCCGGGGATAGCTGCGCTGCTGAAGGGGATAGCCGCGTTGCCTCTGGCGGGCCGTGGCGGGTGGCGATGGTGTCTTTTCTTCTGTATGGATAGAAATGATTTGAAGAGGAGGCAGGATGGGCCTAGGTCCACTGACTCACACCAAGGCCCTTTGGGAGCTTTTCAGTGAATCGGGACGGAACATTGCTCTCCGTGCGGGGAGGGAACCGGGATGGGGCACCCCGAGATGGACCGCTTTGGCACACACGTGAGTTGGAATTTCAGGCGCTTCGGACGCGACGGGTGGGCTACCGGGACGCTCTGCCGCTCTGCCTCCCCGCCTCTCCCTCCCTCTTCTTCCTGACCTGAAAGGAGGACCAAAATCTTCCTCCTCCAGAAGCTCAAGCTCAAGCTCAAGCTCAAGCTCAGAGCCCGCCGTTTCGTTTCGAGTCAGTGAATTCTGGCTTGGGCTTCTCCTGCGTGTGTGTGTGCGTGTGTGTGTGTGGTGGTGGTGGTGGTGGGGGGGGGGGGGCACAGTGCACGCGTCCCCCGGCCGTGGGTTGCTCTCTTCTCGAGCTGTCTCTTGGGGACAGGAACTTCTCAGGCGACAACTCAGAAGGATCGTGGAGGGAACATCGTTTTTCCTCCCTCTCCCACGACTGATCGATGCGGACGTACACACGGGAATCTCGCGCCCCCCTTCCCCGCCCCAACTGAGAGGAGTCACCGGTACGTGGACATCCTTGCGGTCACAGACGCTCTCCGTGGCTCTTCTATGTGGCCGGGCTCCCTGGCCTTCCTTCACCGCCCCCGCCCACCCCCCGATGAAGTTGCATCATCGTTCGTAGTGTCAATGCTGTGAGGAGATAAGCTTTTCGAAATAAAATTCTCCCCGCCTTTCCTTCCCAAGGGCACCGTGAACACCTACCTACCTACTCTCGTGTGCAGTGCTTATGGACCCAGCTGGAGCAGAGGACCCTCTCCGACACACCCACGGACTCACTTGCTCCGAGTCGTCGGGGAGAGGGTGTTTGGTTCTGTGTTTTAAACTGGTGGGCCGATGACACGTCATCTCCTAGGAAGCCACCGGGTTCACCTCACCGGTTCGGGTTCGGTGGCGTGAAGTACATTTACATCCTCCTTAGGTTTGACTCTGAAAGTCTTGGGGCCCTGAGTAGGACGCCCCCAAATGTGCCTCCGTGGCGTACGGATGTTTTGGAATTAGAGTGACAACACCACACCGCGAGAGGGACGCTCTGACTCTCCTTTACTTCTCCCCTCTGAAATCAGGAAGAAAATCTCTCACGTGAAAGGGGAGGGGGGCGGGCGGGAGGTGTAGGGATCACGACGAACTGAACTGAACTGCTTTCGTGTCTCCTGAAATGTTCACGAATCATCTAAGTAGGATTGCTCATGACAAACAGAGGACATAGGTGTGGACGAGATAAGAATGTTTAAGGGGAACTTTCCCCCCAGTGCTTGTTTTCTGTAGGCCGACTTCAAGATTTTCCAGCATCTCTGGTCATCTCTGGGCTTACAGCTTGGCTAAGTGCCATGACAGGGTGAAATCTCAGCGAGTGTCTACATCATCGCCACATAAGATAAAATACTGAAACGTTCATGGCTCCACAAGTCTGAGGGTCTCCCTTCTTTGGACCTTTTACGGAGGAGAGACTGAGCATGTTCGGTTCCACGCCTAGCTAGATCTTGTGCTTTAGGGAAAGACTGTACTAGGTAGGAGCCTTGACTTCTACACAGTATTCCATGTTCACGCTGCTCACTGCGGTTGGCTTCCTTACTTTCACTGAAGGAAAAAAAAAAAAAAAAAAGAAAGAAAAGAAAAAAGACAGTGTCCAAGGACGAAGCATTGTAAAGAAGGAACGTGTGTGGTCCTTCTTTAAGGACCTGAACCTGATGTCGCCATCCTCATGGGAGGAAGAGGACTTTTTTTTTTTTTTTTTTTTTTCCGGGGGGTGGGGGGGTGGGGGGGCGCGCGGGTGGAGGCAAATTAGGAAGTATGGAGATGAGGTTTGGGGGAAGGAGCGAGAGGTTTTAGTCCTAAAGGTAGTCATTTCTCAATGGGAAAGAAAGAAATCAAGGGACAAGCTAAAAATGGGCACAGACGATTGGAAAAGGCGTGTGAAGAAAAGAGGCTTTCGAAAGGAATCAGATCTGTGGTCAGGACTGGATGAGGATGGATACAAAGACAGAAATGACTTTTCACATCAACATTGAAACCAGTGCCAAATTAAGATTTAGTTGCCTCTCTCTGTTCAAAGGACCAGGTTTGGGTTTAGGGTTTGGGTTTTTCTTCTATCGGTCTGCTCTGTCCATCATGAGAGATTAGATTAGATTAGGAAAGGATCTTTTCCTTTATCTTTAAGGAGGAAAGAAAGAAAGAAAGAAAGAAAGAAAGAAAGAAAGAAAGAAAGAAAGAAAGAAAGAAAGAAAGAAAGAAAGAAAGGAAGGAAGGAAGGAAAAGAAAGGAAGGACGGAAGGACGGAAGGAAGGAAGGAAGGTAGGAAGGAAGGAAGGAAGGACGGAAGGAAGGAAAGAAGGAAGAAAGAGAGAGAGAGAGAGAGAGAGAGAGAGAGAGAGAGAGAGAGAGAAAAGCTTATGTCTTTGTCAAAAGTCATCACTTATTTTCTAGGCTGCCTTTATCAGGTCTCGGAGGACTCACATCGACTTAGTCCTCTCGATAGTCAAAGAACCAGGTCTGGCTCAGAACTGAAAAAGAAGCTTCTCTCTCTGCCTAGCAAGTCTTTCCTTGGGATGCTGGTGACGTGCCTAAGGAAGCACTGTTTCACGGTGACCTATCATCTGATGAAGTGCCTTACAATCTTTTGGATATTTTGGACACACTTGCCCCCAAATTGAAGGACCGATGAAGTCCTTTGGACTTAGAGATAGGATCCAGGAGGAGAGGGCCCTCCAAGTAGCTCAAAAAATGTGTTCTCTCTCCTGAGAAATGAGAGAGATGAAACTGACTAAGTTTCTTGGGGAGGTTCGATGACACGGGAAGCGTTGTCCAAAGAGGAAGGAACGACGTGAAGTCTTCTTTGGCTTGTGTCTGTACACCGATGTGTTCTAACGGTTCCAGAAATGATGGGATCTTTCTTCCCGGAAGTCTTCTCTGCCCTGGCATAAAGGGCTGTCTGTCGTCGTCAAAATGGAGGCTCACACGAAAGGGACTGTACCCAGTATCACGGAGATGTTCTAACCGACTTTCACGCCGAGGCGGCAACAACAGCCCGTTGAAAGATGGTGGGGGTGGCGGGGCACACGTGGGTGGAGCAAGTCCATTCTGTCCTTTCAGCATCCGGTCGGGGCTATGGCAGACGGGAGACGAGACGAGACGAGACGACATGAGACGAGACGAGACGAGACGAGACGAGACGGCGGCCCAGCCGGTTGCTCCCTGGCCAACCTCCCCCCTGCCCCTCCCCTTGCATTCCTTCACCCGCCCATCCCACGGTGTCTTGAAGAGGAGTCCGATTGTCAATAGACGTGGGCAGGAAGATTTTCTACGGTCTACCGGCAACGGGAACGGCGACGTCTGACCTCTCGTGCTTGTAACCCTGGGGGGTGGGGGTGGGGGTGGGGGGGAACGTTTTTCTCTCTGGAAAGAAAACCTCCTCTCTCTGGATCCTCGGACCCCCAGCCACTGGACTTCATTCCACTGCCACTTATTTATTTATTTATTTATTTATTTATTTATTTTTGTGGGATGCGGGCCTCTCACTGTTGTGGCCTCTCCCGTGGCGGAGCACAGGCTCCGCGGCCATGGCTCACGGGCCCGGCCGCCACGCGGCGTGTGGGATCTTCCCGGACCGGGGCACGAACCCGTGTCCCCTGCATCGGCGGGCGGATCCTCAACCACTGCGCCACCGGGGAAGCCCTCCACTGCCACTTCGTAGGGGTCATCCAAACATTCTTGTGACCGTGGCTATGTTTTCCGTGTGGGTTGAGGTCTTCCCTCACCGCAAGCCTGATGTCCTCACCGTGGCACAGAGACTGTTAAAGAAACGAAATGTGCTTGCCGCCTGGGGTCTGCCTTCCACAGGCTTCCGGGTGATCAGATCGAGGCACCCCTTTCACTGGGCAAATCCTACAATTCTTCACAGAAGCTCTTGAAAACTTTTTTGGAACCGGCACTCGTCCAGTCACGCTCAATCATCAGGCAGGGCCGGCAGAACCGATGGAAAAACTGGACTCCAAGAAGAGCAAGAATGACTTCCATGGGGTTGAGTGACCTGAGGAGGAGGAGGAGGAGGAGGAGGAGGAGGAGGAGGAGGAGGAGGAGGAGGAGGATGTGTATGACTACTTGTGTAAAATGGGACTGACTGGGGAAGCGGGGGATACTTAGGGGGTTGGGTGGGATGAACATATACACATTACTGTACATAAAATAGGGAATCAACAAGCATCTCCTACTATAGAGCACAGGATACTCTACTCAATACTTTGTAATAACCTATGAGAGAAAAGAATCTGAAAAAGAATCTTTTCAAAATTATTTATTTATTTATTTATTCATCCATTCATTCATTTATTTATATTGCGGTATGCGGGTCTCTCACTGTTGTGGCCTCTCCCGTTGTGGAGCACAGGCTCCGGACGCACAGGCTCACGGGCCTAGCTGCTCCGCGGCATGTGGGATTTTCCCGGACCGGGGCACGAACCCGTGTCCCCTGCATCGGCAGGCGGACTCTCAACCACTGCGCCACCGGGGAAGCCGCTAAAATATATATGTGTAGATATAGATAGATAGATAGATAGATAGAGAGATAGATAGATAGATAGAGATTTATAAAAATCTCTGTCTCTCTGTCTCTCTGTCTCCGTCTCCGTGTCTCTCTCTCCCTCTCTCTCTCTCTCTCTCTCTCTCTCTCTCTATATATATATATATATATATATATATATATATATATATACATATATATATATACATACATACATATATATATCTATCTATATATATATATATATATATATGAGAGAGGGAGGGAGGGAGAGAGAGAGAGAACTGAATCACTGTGCCGTATACCTGAAACTAACACGACATTGTAAATGAATTATATTTCAAATATTTTTTTTAAAAATCTGGAAAAAAAAAAAAGAGAGGGAGTGGGATTAGGACTGATGGTTAAATCTTTTGTTTTCCACATACAAGGGAAACAGAAACAAACAAGGAAAACCCAAGTTTCTTTTTTTATTTTTAAAGATGGATATCCATTTGGTAACTTATACCTCTGTCAGCAGGATGGAATCACTGATCTTTTTCTCCTTACCTTCCTTAATTCAGAAACTCTCAGTGAGGCTTCTTATTTCCTTGGCGATACAGCTATTTGCATACGTTACCTGGAGGCCAAAATTATGTTTCCATGAGACAGGGATACACACTTCTGGATATGAAATTCTGGTGCTACTCGTTTCCCTTAGGGTGTTGTTCTTAACCTGAAAACGGGACTGCATCCCGAAGTTTTGTGAGTTCCCTTCAATATCTGGCTACGACTCTCTCCATGAATGTTGGCCATTTTCTCCCACCCTTTTGGCTTGGCATCACTGAGGCCTAAAACGGCCTTTTGCCTGAAGCCCTGCAGACGGAAGCTAGAGAACTTGATGAAAACCTTAGAGAAACGGCCACAACGGCTCCTATGGAAAGAATCCTCGTGCCTGTTTCTGTGAGAGCCACTCCGAAATTTGAACCAAACACCCGACGACATCATCAGAGGTATTTCAAACTTCTAAAGTTACTTCGACCCTGACATCTAGAAATCTCCTTCACACACACACACACACACACACACACACACACACACACACACACACACACGAGTCACCAGCTCAGCTTTAATATGTTCCAAGGAACTTTCAGAGGAGGGAACTGTTGAGCTCCCAGAGTAGGCCGCCCCAAAATGTGCCTCCATGCTCTATTGATTATTTTGAATTCAAGTGACAAGAACCGGCCAGCACAAGAGGGACACACTGGCCCTCCTTTCTGTCCTCCTGCGGAGGAAGATCTCAAGTGAAGACATCTGCTTCCACACATGTCCATGATTCTCAAATGGTGTAGTGGGGTTTCCAGGGTCAGGAAAAGGAGGGGACACCTTTTGCCTGGAGAAAAGGCCTGTTTCTCACACGTCCTCCTCCCGTCACCTCCTCTCTCCCTCCTTCCCTCCCTGCAGTTTGGAGGGGGCAGCCTGAGGGTGGCGAAATTGGGGAAAGAAAAGAGAAAAAGCCATTCATTAAAGAGAAGCTCGAGGCAAAGTCAAAGGCTCCGACCTGACCGGAGAGCTTTCTGCATTTGAATCGAGCGATTGAACGAGGCCCTGCGGAATGAATCGTCCGGACCTCCCCTCCCCCGCTCCTGGCAAAGGTCAGTCCAAGGGGACTTAGGAAGGAGCTCTGGAGAAGGAACGGGGGTGGGGGTGGGGGTGGGGGTGGGGGCGGGACCAACAGACAATAGCCGCTGCCTGCCTGCCTGCCTGCCTGCCTGCCTGCCTGCCTGCCTGCCTGCCGGGTTGAGGCCTGAGGGCTGAGGGCCACGCCGCCTCCTGTAACACAATCCCTTCCAGGAAACTGCTGTGATGACTATGTGGCAGTGAATCATCAAATCCGAACTCTCTTGGCCTATTTCTGCAAAAGGCCCGAGTCTCAGCTATGACAGATTCTCTGGATTTCTTCGCACATGGACTGACCCGCACCCTCCCATTCTGTCAGATCCTCCTTTGTACACACACCTCCACTGGAAGGGCTCTTTGGCCTCGTCCAGAAAAAGAACAAGCAAAAACAAACACACAAACAGACTGAAATGATGTGTCGGTATTTATTGGAAAGAAACACGCTCCTCTCACATACTTGAGGGCAGGAAGCGGAAGGCAGGTTCTCGGCCGGAGGGGGACGGGAAACCTGAACCGACGTCGGTCAGCGGGCCGCCCCCCCCACCCCCCTTCTCTCCCACGTCACGTGGGCGTCCCTGCCCTGCTGTTGATATTTCACTTGGGAAACTTCTGTAGGCCGGCCGAGATGCCAGCTTGCTGTCCTGCTGCTTCATGTCCATCTATCTCTGTCAGCCATGCCCAAAAGGCACGTGAAATCATGGAGAGCAAAGAGCACACCCAGAGCTCTCTCTCTCTCTCTCTCTCTCTCTCTCTCTCTCTCCCTCCCCCCCCCCCCGTGTGTGTGTGTGTGTGTGTGTGTGTGTGCGCGTGTGTGTGTGTTTGGATTTCCCAGGAACCTATGAGGGAGCAAAGGGAGGGCTGGGTGAAGGAATCCTGGGTGCCTGTCATCGCACACCCTGCAGAGCACCATTTATTTCCATCTCCATATCTGAAAGACACTTAGTCCTCATTTCAGCAACTTGATGGTGATTCCCCTTCTAAATACATGACAAAACCTATGAAGTACTGGACTCATTGAATCTGTAGCTGCTAACAGGGTCCAGGGAGTTTTCAATCAATGGCAGGAAAAGAAATGATCCTGAACATAAAACTGCCAAGAATTCCTATGGATGGAGTTATCGTGGACCGACCACTGGTGAGACGTGCCATGGGGGCTCGCGTTTGACAGACTGGAATGGGATAGGTAGAGCCAGTCATCCCATGTTTTACCTCGAGCTGCAGAAGCAGAGAATATCATCTAAAAGCCTACCTTCATGGTATCTCAGTGCTCAGGGCTCTTCCTTCTCAGGGATCTTGTGTTCTGTAGGGATAATTCACGTGCTGGGGCAGTAGGTTCCCAGTATCATCTTGTGAAATGGATTAAATGATGTCTTCCTTTTGAAAAGATAAAGACTATTTGGAAAAGTTATTAACAGTGAACGCGTGACGTTATCCTCTCTGATCTATAAAGTAGAGTTGACCGTTGAACCACCAACATGGAGGGTTACGGCTGCCGACCCCGACCCCACGCGCTGTGAGCGTCCATGGATAACTTCACACTCAGGGCCCTGTATCTGCGCTTCCACCTCCGGGGACTCAGCAACCGACCACAGATCCTGCAGTGCCATAGTGCACACCTATGGAAAATATCCACCTATGAGTCACACGCACACGCACACCCACACACACCCACACCCACACCCACACCCCCACACACCCCCACACATCACCCCCACCGCCCCCCCACACACACACTTCACAGTGCTGTTGGGCAACGGCCCTAGCACAACCTGAGAGCCTTCGTGGTATTCGGACTCCATTACCTTTGGTGTGTGTGTGTGTGTGTGTGTGTGTGTGTGTGTGTGTGTGTGTGTGTGTTCGTGTGTTCTTTTACCTTTAGTTTTGAGGACAGAGGTAGGGCCGAAAAGAGGTGAGCAAAGCCTTCCCCTGGAACCTGAGGAGGTGTTTAAGGGTTCTGGTTGGCAGATCACCAGTGTGCTGAGTGCCAGGTCCTGGGGACAGAGCTTCTCGAAAGAAAGAATGTGCTTCTTTGTGTCTTGGTGACCTGCCGACCGACCGACCGACCGACCGACCGACCGACCGACCGACCGACCGACCCTGGTGGGATGTGGAGCCCATCCGTGGGAAGGGCCCTTCTCGCCTGGGTCTCGGGAGGATCCTGGGTGCAGAAAGCTCCGCCCTCTACCTTGTATTTTGCCCGTGGAGTGGAGTTGGACGGTGTTTCTAAAGACTCACGCCGGGATACCAGGTTCTGCCAATTCCGGGACCGAAATAGGTCCTGCTCCATCCCCTCTCTCCCTCTCCCCTCTACTGCCTTCGTTCAGGCTCGCACCTCACCGGTCTCTGTCCTGGCTGGGCCTCTGACGACCCTGCCGGCCTCTACCCTGGCCCCTGCTCCCTTGGTTTCCGTGCCGCGTAGAGAGCCATGGTCCTCAAAAGGCAACTGGTCACCTTCTCCCTTTTGTGGAGTCAGTCCTGGCATGGCTCCTCCTGGCCTGGACGTTAACATCACGTGCAACGACTGACAGACTGTGTCCTTCCTCCCGGCCTGATCTTCTACAGGCTCCCCGCCGAAAAGGGGGGGTAAAAGTCCGCGTGTCTTCCCAAAGTTGAAGATTGGACACGCCTGCCTGGCCGATCGATTCCTAGCTCCGCCACTTGGGAAACCTACTGGATCTTCTGTCGAGACCGCAGAGACATCTTCCTTCGCGGTGCGGTCGTCGGCAGCGGTTCTCTAAGCCGGCCCCGACCGTGTCGGAAAGATGTGTCCCTCCGCCTGTCGAGGACCCGACGAGAGTCAGATACCTTAAGCTCGGTGACTTCCCTGCTGTCTCCCTTTCTGTGGCACAAGCCCATATCCCTGGGTGAGCCCTGTCTTCGCGTGGGCGTGACTTGGCACCACGGTCCGGAGGTCGTGGTGGAAGATCGTGTGCCCACGAAGAAGAGATCCTTGCTCCCGGGGGGGGGGGGGGGGGGGGCGGGGGACGTGGACTCTGGGCATCTAGCGTCCATCTTCTCCACGTTCTTCTGAACCCTGCTCTCCCTCTTTCCGCCCCACAGCTCGCCTGATGGTTCGTGGGGAGATGACATCCCAGCCGGCGAGAGCCAAATGATCTTCCCAACGCACGAGAAAAGGAGAGGCGCGGGCCCGGATCCGTCTTAATTTTCTATGCCTAAGAATTTCTAAGAGTTCTCATCCTCCTTTGGCATCGCCCGCGCCCCCCACCCACCCACCCCCCCCTCACCCACCCCCACTCACACACACACCCCCCCCCACACACACACACACACACACTCCGCACCCCCGCCAGAGTATAGTTGCTTTTTCAGATTGCCTCTCTTTGCTCAGATCCAACAGAAGAGATGTTAGGTTCGGACGCTTCTCTGGGTCTTTCTTTGTTTTCTTAGGAGGGCTCCCCGTGTCGCATGAAACTCAGAAGAAATACATGCGTAAGCTTCTCTCCTTGTGAGTCTGTTATAACACGTGGAAGATCATTTAAAGATCCGGAGGAGGCAAACTAGGATTCACGCACCCAAAGTGGAGCCGGGTGGCCGGTGGGAACGGGGTTCCAGGTGCCTTCCTGTTTGGGGGAGGGGGAGATCTCCCCCTCTACCCCTCTTGAGTTCCTGTGGCTGGACTCATTCTAAAATGGGCCCGATGGGCTTCCCTGGTGGCAAAGTGGTCGAGAGTCCGCCTGCCGATGCAGGGGACACAGGTTTGTGCCCCGGTCCGGGAGGATCCCACGTGCCGTGGAGCAGCTAGGCCCGTGAGCCGTGGCCGCTGAGCCTGCGTGTCCGGAGCCTGTGCTCCGCAACGGGAGAGGCCACAAGAGTGAGAGGCCCGTGTAATGCAAAAAAATAAAAATAAAAATAAAGTAACATGGGCCCAAGGCGCGGAGAGACGAAGGTGTGTGGGGGGAGCGGGGTGACCTTTCCTTTCATTCGAGGGCTGAGAAGTGGCTGAAGCGGGCGGCGTCTCTCCTGCTCAGACCGAGGAACGAACGGTACATGGGTGAGACAGACAGGGAACCGGACCGAGAGACTTAGGTTTTGGGGTGTGCCGTGAGCGAACGAGCGAGCGAAGGAAGAAGCTAAACAGAGCTCGGGTTTGCGGTGGTCCGCAGTGTTTGTCTCCGAAGGTTTCTCGGGCCCGAATGCCCTAATTTGCCGATCGCGGCGGCGGCCTCCTACCTCCGGAGGCAGGGAGTGCACCTTTCAGCCGAGAGATGGATGTCTCGCTTTCAGGGAGACACAGAGGAGAATCCCAGTGTCCCTCGGACAAACGTGGCTGCTTCTGGAGTCCCCCTTCGCTCAAAATCGTCAATGTGCCACGGAGGCCCGTTTTGGGGTGGCCGATCCTGGGCCCAACACCCTTCTCACGGAGAACAGGAATGGTCAGAACGGACGGTATCAAAGTCCAGGGCGCCACCAGCCTGTTTCAAAGACCTATCTGCCAGCAGCAGCTGTTAGCTGTAACCTCGTACTTTCCGAGTCCCCTCCACATAACCCCCCCCCCCGCCCCACCGCCGCCGCCGCCCCCGCCGCCACTTTGCCATCTTGGCCAATCCCAACGGATCCTCGCTTCACGAGCACCCTTACTGCTTGCCAGCTTCAGGGTGAACAGATCAGGTCGGCCGGCGGGGTGGTGGTGGTGGTGGTGGTGGTGGATCACGGTGGATGAATAGGAGGAGCGGAGAGGACGTGTAAGGCAGGGAATCTCTCCAAAGGTGGGCTCTTGGTGGGACGGAAACAAACGTTTTCTGTTTTCTTTTCTTTTCTTTTCTTTTCTTTTTTTTTTTTTTTTTGTGGTACGCGGGCCTCTCACTGTCGTGGCCTCTCCCGTTGCGGAGCACAGGCTCCGGATGCGCAGGCTCAGTGGCCATGGCTCATGGGCCTAGCCGCTCCGCGACATGTGGGGTCTTCCCGGACCGGGGCACGAACCCGTGGCCCCTGCATTGGCAGGCGGATTCTCAACCACTGCACCACCGGGGAAGCCCGGAAACAAACGTTTTGAATAGGGCACTGCCTGAGATTGGGTGAATCGGAGGGACCTCTACGGGGCCCCCCCCACCCCCTCCCCACCATGAAAGGGCCCCACACAAGCCTGCCCTTTTTACCCCAGTTGAAAACCCTCTCTAAAACCAGAAGGCCAAAAGAAGAATGACCGTGAGAGATCTGACCGGCCATCGCTTGGGACAACAGTGAGGCCAGTGAACCCAGTGAAAAGTGGACAGAGGGGCCTAGGTCCCTTGGCTCGACCCCTTCGCTGAGAAGCCAAAGCCTTTTACACGGGGATGAGCTTTTGCACACTTAGGTTTCTTCGGCCGGTGCAACGTTCACGAAACACGCCAAAGGAAGATGATCGAACGATGGACGTGTTTGTTGTCTGCCTGAGCCCACACGATACGAAATAGAAACTGGGGGAGGGTGTGTGTGCTGATGTTCGGGGTCTGGTGGGAGAAATCCTGGAGGGTTTTTGCCCTTAGGGTGCCTTGGTCTGGGGTTGACTTGTGTGCGCTGAGAAAGAGGGCCGTTATTGAAGGCGCTGTGCAGATTTTGGACACCCTGATCCATGGAACCCTGAAGTTTGGGAACCTAGAAATCTTTTGGTCTGCATTTGAGTTGGAAATCATCTCCTCGACAGAAAGAAGTACATAGAAGGAGGAGGAGGAGGAGGAAGAGGGGGAGGGGGAGGGGGAGGGGGAGGGGAAATGGAATTGCATGAGCAGATCAGCCCTGGGGGCCTGAGTCTCAGACACACACAGACACACACACAGACACACAGACACAGACACAGACACAGACACAGACACACACACACACACACACACACACACACACACACACACACACACACGAGGCTCGCGGGAGTAAAAGAAGATGAACTTTTCCTCTGTGGACACCCACCCACGACTATACCTAGTTGTCCCAAGACGAGAAGCTCAGCTGTACATTGAACCCTTATCTGTTCCTGTGCTTTCTTGCCGAACATTCTCATGCGCTTCTTTCCCCTCGTGGAAGCACTTGGTATTCCCCACAGGTAGCCACCGTGGAACCAGCTGCTGATGATCCAAGAATTTGGAGGATTTCTGGAAATGATCAGTGATCCCGAGACAAACTCTCCCTTTCGTGATCCAAGCAACTCGGGGGGTGGGGGGGGTGGGGCTGCCTCTCACCCCCACCCCACCCACCGCCTTCTCCCTTGTGTACAAGCTATCTCTTTTAATTAAAAAAAAAAAAAAAAAAAAAAAAAAAAAAAAGTTTTGCCGTGCTAGCCTTAGAAGCCTTGTGGAAACGACCTTCATTTTTCTGGTACTGCTGTGCCAGAATCTGGAAAGGGCCTGGTAACAGGTACTGTATGTCTGTAGCTCCCTTCTAGAGCTGGCCTGTTTCTGCGTAGGGATCCGAGTGCCACAATGAACTCGTGAGAGAGCTCTCTTGAATGGCTTAGAAGGGAGCACTCCGGAATTCAGTCCACTAGAAAGGGAAGGGACCCAAAGGTTTTAGGCAAGTTCAGGTGGTGATCTAGGCTGAACCCTTCAGCCGAGAATAGCCAAGGTCAAGGTATGGGTTTTATGAAACTAGGCATGTCTTTAGCGTGATCAGCGTTCGAGGTCATCCTTTCCTTCTATCTACGTCGACCCCAAATCCAGTAAGTTCACGGGAGTGAACCAGATTCGTCGGCAAGAAAAAGAACTTGGGGATGATGGCTGACATCATCGTCTGAAGTCTCAGGAAGTGTTCACGGGCCATCTCGTCGTCATGGGATCTCGAACAAGTGATGTCGATAGCTCTAGGTGCAGGAACTCCTTAAGAAGCGTTATGTTTTGTGGTATGTCTACTTAAAAACAGTCTCGCCCAGACCTTTTGGGTCACTTTAGAAACTTCAGAGTTGGCATAAGTGGAATGATGGGGAATTCGTGGAATGTCTGGATCCTTTCCAAAGATAACCTATGGAAACGTTCGTTCATGGCTCGACAAGTCTCAGTGGACCTACTTCTGTCTCCTTATTACAGAAAGACTAAAGATGTTTCGATGTATGAGTCCACACCTCTGGCATCACTCTGGGGAAAAGAAAACATTTTTAAAAAGTGACACTGTGTGAAAATGTATGCTGGTGAAATGGAATCATCCCTTTGCCAGTCCAGAATCACTGGTGTCACAGACGCCGTTCACCCTGGCTTCCTAGTTCCTGTTCATGACCGATTCAGGTTTCTGAGGGTTCCGAATTCTGATTGTCCTTTTCTTGTTTTCTTCTCCATTCGTGTCTCAAAGAACTTTACGTTCCAAAAATATTTTTTAACCTACCAAA
>NW_026711738.1:0-40000 GCF_026419965.1 Kogia breviceps
GGCTAGGCCTCAGGCTTCAGGCCTGGCGGCCCCGGCGAAGGGCCGGAGCTAGGGTTAGGGTTAGGCCCCCCGTGAGGCTGAGGCTCGAGGTCGGGGTACGGACACGTGGGGGGGGGCGTGTGCGGCGTAGGGCGTGGCATGCCGTGAGGCTAGGCCTCAGGCTTCAGGCCTGGCGGCCTGGCGAAGGGCCGGAGGTAGGGTTAGGGTTAGGCCCCCCGTGAGGCTGAGGCTCGAGGTCGGGGTACGGACACGTGGTGGGGGGGCGTGTGCGGCGTAGGGGCGCGGCATGCCGTGAGGCTAGGCCTCAGGCTTCAGGCCTGGCGGCCCGGCGAAGGGCCGGAGCTAGGGTTAGGGTTAGGCCTCCGGTGAGGCTGAGGCTCGAGGTCGGGGTACGGACACGTGTGGGGGGGCGTGTGCGGCGTAGGGCGCGGCATGCCGTGAGGCTAGGCCTCAGGCTTCAGGCCTGGTGGCCCGGCGAAGGGCCGGAGCTAGGGTTAGGGTTAGGCCCCCGGTGAGGCTGAGGATCGAGGTCGGGGTACGGACACGTGTGGGGGGGGCGTGTGCGGCGTAGGGCGCGGCATGCCGTGAGGCTAGGCCTCAGGCTTCAGGCCTGGCGGCCCGGCGAAGGGCCGGAGCTAGGGTTAGGGTTAGGCCCCCGGTGAGGCTGAGGCTCGAGGTCGGGGTACGGACACGTGTTGGGGGGGCGTGTGCGGCGTAGGGCGCGGCATGCCGTGAGGCTAGGCCTCAGGCTTCAGGCTGGCGGCCTGGCGAAGGGCCGGAGCTAGGGTTAGGGGTTAGGCCCCCGGTGAGGCTGAGGCTCGAGGTCGGGGTACGGACACGTGTGGGGGGTCGTGTGCGGCGTAGGGCGCGGCATGCCGTGAGGCTAGGCCTCAGGCTTCAGGCCTGGCGGCCCGGCGAAGGGCCGGAGCTAGGGTTAGGGTTAGGCCCCCGGTGAGGCTGAGGCTCGAGTTCGGGGTACGGACACGTGTGGGGGGGCGTGTTCGGCGTAGGGCGCGGCATGCCGTGAGCTAGGCCTCAGGCTTCAGGCCTGGCGCCCGGCGAAGGGCCGGAGCTAGGGTTCGGGTTAGGCCTCCGGTGAGGCTGAGGCTCGAGGTCGGGGTACGGACACGTGTGGGGGGGCGTGTGCGGCGTAGGGCGCGGCATGCCGTGAGGCTAGGCCTCAGGCTTCAGGCTGGTGGCCCGGCGAAGGGCCGGAGCTAGGGTTAGGGTTAGGCCCCCGGTGAGGCTGAGGATCGAGGTCGGGGTACGGACACGTGTGGGGGGGCGTGGTGCGGCGTAGGGCGCGGCATGCCGTGAGGCTAGGCCTCAGGCTTCAGGCCTGGCGGCCCGAGGCGAAGGGGGGCCGGAGCTAGGGTTAGGGTTAGGCCCCCGGTGAGGCTGAGGCTCGAGGTCGGGGTACGGACACGTGTGGGGGGTCGTGTGCGGCGTAAGGGGCGCGGCATGCCGTGAGGCTAGGCCTCAGGCTTCAGGCCTGGCGGCCTGGCGAAGGCCGGAGCTAGGGTTAGGGTTAGGCCCCCCGGTGAGGCTGAGGCTCGAGGTCGGGGTACGGACACGTGTGGGGGGGCGTGTGCGGCGTAGGGCGCGGCATGCCGTGAGGCTAGGCCTCAGGCTTCAGGCCTGGCGGCCCGGCGAAGGCCCGGAGCTAGGGTTAGGGTTAGGCCCCCGGTGAGGCTGAGGCTCGAGGTCGGGGTACGGACACGTGTGGGGGGGGCGTGTGCGGCGTAGGGCGCGGCATGCCGTGAGGCTAGGCCTCAGGCTTCAGGCCTGGCGGCCCGGCGAAGGGCCGGAGCTAGGGTTAGGGTTAGGCCCCCGGTGGAGGCTGAGGCTCGAGGTCGGGGTACGGACACGTGTGGGGGGGCGTGTGCGGCGTAGGGCGAGCTATGCCGTGAGGCTAGGCCTCAGGCTTCAGGCCTGGCGGCCCGGCGAAGGGCCGGAGCTAGGGTTAGGGTTAGGCCCCCGGTGAGGCTGAGGCTCGAGGTCTGGGGTACGGACACGTGTGGGGGGGCGTGTGCGGCGTAGGGCGCGGCATGCCGTGAGGCTAGGCCTCAGGCTTCAGGCCTGGCGGCCCGGCGAATGGCCGGAGCTAGGGTTAGGGTTAGGCCCCCGGTGAGGCTGAGGCTCGAGGTCGGGGTACGGACACGTGTGGGGGGGCGTGTGCGGCGTAGGGCGCGGCATGCCGTGAGGCTAGGCCTCAGGCTTCAGGCCTGGCGGCCCGGCGAAGGGCCGGAGCTAGGGTTAGGGTTAGGCCACCGGTGAGGCTGAGGCTCGAGGTCGGGGTACGGACACGTGTGGGGGGGCGTGTGCGGCGTAGGGCGCGGCATGCCGTGAGGCTAGGCCTCAGGCTTCAGGCCTGGCGGCCCGGCGAAGGGCCGGAGCTAGGGTTAGGGTTAGGCCCCCCATGAGGCTGAGGCTCGAGGTCGGGGTACGGACACGTGTGGGGGGGCGTGTGCGGCGTAGGGCGCGGCATGCCGTGAGGCTAGGCCTCAGGTTTCAGCCCTGGCGGCCCGGCGAAGGGCGGAGCTAGGGTTAGGGTTAGGCCCCCCGTGAGGCTGAGGCTCGAGTTCGGGGTACGGACACGTGTGGGGGGGCGTGTGTGGCGTAGGGGCGCGGCATGCCGTGAGGCTAGGCCTCAGGCTTCAGGCCTGGCGGCCCGGCGAAGGGCCGGAGCTAGGGTTAGGGTTAGGCCCCCCGTGAGCTGAGGCTCGAGGTCGGGGTACGGACACGTGTGGGGGGGCGTGTGCGGCGTAGGGCGCGGCATGCCGTGAGGCTAGGCCTCAGGCTTCAGGCCTGGCGGCCCGGCGAAGGGCGGAGCTAGGGTTAGGGTTAGGCCCCCCGTGAGGCTGAGGCTCGAGGTCGGGGTACGGACACGTGTGGGGGGGCGTGTGCGGCGTAGGGCGCGGCATGCCGTGAGGCTAGGCCTCAGGCTTCAGGCCTGGCGGCCCGGCGAAGGGCCGGAGCTAGGGTTAGGGTTAGGCCCCCGGTGAGGCTGAGGCTCGAGGTCGGGGTACGGACACGTGTGGGGGGGCGTGTGCGGCGTAGGGCGCGGCATGCCGTGAGGCTAGGCCTCAGGCTTCAGGCCTGCGGCCCGGCGAAGGGCCGGAGCTAGGGTTAGGGTTAGGCCCCCCGTGAGGCTGAGGCTCGAGGTCGGGGTACGGACACGTGTGGGGGGGGCGTGTGCGGCGTTAGGGCGCGGCATGCCGTGAGGCTAGGCCTCAGGCTTCAGGCCTGCGGCGCCGGCGAAGGGCCGGAGCTAGGGTTAGGGTTAGGCCCCCCGTGAGGCTGAGGCTCGAGGTCGGGGTACGGACACGTGTGGGGGGGCGTGTGCGGCGTAGGGCGCGGCATGCCGTGAGGCTAGGCCTCAGGCTTCAGGCCTGGCGGCCCGGCGAAGGGCCGGAGCTAGGGTTAGGGTTAGGCCCCCGTGAGGCTGAGGCTCCAGGTCGGGGTACGGACACGTGTGGGGGGGGCGTGTGCGGGCGTAGGCGCGCGGCATGCCGTGAGGCTAGGCCTCAGGCTTCAGGCCTGGCGGCCCGGCGAAGGGCCGGAGCTAGGGTTAGGGTTAGGCCCCCGGTGAGGCTGAGGCTCGAGTTCGGGGTACGGACACGTGTGGGGGGGCGTGTGCGGCGTAGGGCGCGGCATGCCGTGAGGCTAGGCCTCAGGCTTCAGGCCTGGCGGCCCGGCGAAGGGCCGGAGCTAGGGTTAGGGTTAGGCCTCCGGTGAGGCTGAGGCTCGAGGTCGGGGTACGGGACACGTGTGGGGGGGGCGTGTGCGGCGTAGGGGCGCGGCATGCCGTGAGGCTAGGCCTCAGGCTTCAGGCCTGGCGGCCCGGCGAAAGGGCCGGAGCTAGGGTTAGGTTAGGCCCCCGGTGAGGCTGAGGCTCGAGGTCGGGGTACGGACACGTGTGGGGGGGGCGTGTGCGGCGTAGGGCGCGGCATGCCGTGAGGCTAGGCCTCAGGCTTCAGGCCTGGCGGCCCGGCGAATGGCCGGAGCTAGGGTTAGGGTTAGGCCCCGGTGAGGCTGAGGATCGAGGTCGGGGTACGGACACGTGTGGGGGGGCGTGTGCGGCGTAGGGCGCGGCATGCCGTGAGGCTAGGCCTCAGGCTTCAGGCCTGGCGGCCCGGCGAAGGGCCGGAGCTAGGGTTAGGGTTAGGCCCCCGGTGAGGCTGAGGCTCGAGGTCGGGGTACGGACACGTGTGGGGGGGCGTGTGCGGCGTAGGGCGCGGCATGCCGTGAGGCTAGGCCTCAGGCTTCAGCCTGGCGGCCCGGCGAAGGCCCGGAGCTAGGGTTATGGGTTAGGCCCCCCATGAGGCTGAGGCTCGAGGTCGGGGTACGGACACGTGTGGGGGGGCGGTGTGCGGCGTTAGGGCGCGGCATGCCGTGAGGCTAGGCCTCAGGCTTCAGGCCTGGCGGCCCGGCGAAGGGCCGGAGCTAGGGTTAGGGTTAGGCCCCCGGTGAGGCTGAGGCTCGAGGTCGGGGTACGGACACGTGTGGGGGGGCGTGTGCGGCGTAGGGCGCGGCATGCCGTGAGGCTAGGCCTCAGGCTTCAGGCCTGGCGGCCTGGCGAAAGGCCGGAGCTAGGGTTAGGGTTAGGCCCCCCGGTGAGGCTGAGGCTCGAGGTCGGGGTACGGACACGTGTGGGGGGGGTCGTGTGCGGCGTAGGGCGCGGCATGCCGTGAGGCTAGGCCTCAGGCTTCAGGCCTGGCGGCCCGGCGAAGGGCCGGAGCTAGGGTTAGGGTTAGGCCCCCGGTGAGGCTGAGGCTCGAGGTCGGGGTACGGACACGTGTGGGGGGGCGTGTGCGGCGAAGGGCGCGGCATGCCGTGAGGCTAGGCCTCAGGCTTCAGGCCTGGCGGCCCGGCGAAGGGCCGGAGCTAGGGTTAGGGTTAGGCCCCCCGGTGAGGCTGAGGCTCGAGGTCGGGGTACGGACACGTGTGGGGGGGCCGTGGGTGCGGCGTAGGGCGCGGCATGCCGTGAGGCTAGGCCTCAGGCTTCAGGCCTGGCGGCCCGGCGAAGGGCCGGAGCTAGGGTTAGGGTTAGGCCCCCCGTGAGGCTGAGGCTCGAGGTCGGGGTACGGACACGTTGTGGGGGGGGCGTGTGCGGCGTAGGGCGCGGCATGCCGTGAGGCTAGGCCTCAGGTTTCAGCCCTGGCGGCCCGGCGAAGGGCCGGAGCTAGGGTTAGGGTTAGGCCCCCGTGAGGCTGAGGCTCGAGTTCGGGGTACGGACACGTGTGGGGGGGCGTGTGTGGCGTAGGGCGCGGCATGCCGTGAGGCTAGGCCTCAGGCTTCAGGCCTGGCGGCCCGGCGAAGGGCCGGAGCTAGGGTTAGGGTTAGGCCCCCCGTGAGGCTGAGGCTCGAGGTCGGGGTACGGACACGTGTGGGGGGGCGTGTGCGGCGTAGGGCGTGGCATGCCGTGAGGCTAGGCCTCAGGCTTCAGGCCTGGCGGCCCGGCGAAAGGCCGGAGCTAGGGTTAGGGTTAGGCCCCCCGTGAGGCTGAGGCTCGAGGTCGGGGTACGGACACGTGTGGGGGGGGCGTGTGCGGCGTAGGGCGCGGCATGCCGTGAGGCTAGGCCTCAGGCTTCAGGCCTGGCGGCCCGGCGAAGGGCCGGAGCTAGGGTTAGGGTTAGGCCCCCGGTGAGGCTGAGGCTCGAGGTCGGGGTACGGACACGTGTGGGGGGGCGTGTGCGGCGTAGGGCGCGGCATGCCGTGAGGCTAGGCCTCAGGCTTCAGGCCTGGCGGCCCGGCGAAGGGCCGGAGCTAGGGTTAGGGTTAGGCCCCCCGTGAGGCTGAGGCTCGAGGTCGGGGTACGGACACGTGTGGGGGGGCTGTGTGCGGCGTAGGGCGCGGCATGCCGTGAGGCTAGGCCTCAGGCTTCAGGCCTGGCGGCCTGGCGAAGGGCCGGAGCTAGGGTTAGGGTTAGGCCCCCGGTGAGGCTGAGGCTCGAGGTCGGGGTACGGACACGTGTGGGGGGGCGTGTGCGGCGTAGGGCGCGGCATGCCGTGAGGCTAGGCCTCAGGCTTCAGGCCTGGCGGCCCGGCGAAGGGCCGGAGCTAGGGTTAGGGTTAGGCCCCCCGTGAGGCTGAGGCTCCAGGTCGGGGTACGGACACGTGTGGGGGGGCGTGTGCGGCGTAGGGCGCGGCATGCCGTGAGGCTAGGCCTCAGGCTTCAGGCCTGGCTGCCCGGCGAAGGGCCGGAGCTAGGGTTAGGGTTAGGCCCCCGGTGAGGCTGAGGCTCGAGTTCAGGGTACGGACACGTGTGGGGGGGCGTGTGCGGCGTAGGGCGCGGCATGCCGTGAGGCTAGGCCTCAGGCTTCAGGCCTGGCGGCCCGGCGAAGGGCCGGAGCTAGGGTTAGGGTTAGGCCTCCGGTGAGGCTGAGGCTCGAGGTCGGGGTACGGACACGTGTGGGGGGGCGTGTGCGGCGTAGGGCGCGGCATGCCGTGAGGCTAGGCCTCAGGCTTCAGGCCTGGCGGCCCGGCGAAGGGCCGGAGCTAGGGTTAGGGTTAGGCCCCCGGTGAGGCTGAGGCTCGAGGTCGGGGTACGGACACGTGTGGGGGGGCGTGTGCGGCGTAGGGCGCGGCATGCCGTGAGGCTAGGCCTCAGGCTTCAGGCCTGGCGGCCCGGCGAATGGCCGGAGCTAGGGTTAGGGTTAGGCCCCCGGTGAGGCTGAGGATCGAGGTCGGGGTACGGACACGTGTGGGGGGGCGTGTGCGGCGTAGGGCGCGGCATGCCGTGAGGCTAGGCCTCAGGCTTCAGGCCTGGCGGCCCGGCGAAGTGCCGGAGCTAGGGTTAGGGTTAGGCCCCCGGTGAGGCTGAGGCTCGAGGTCGGGGTACGGACACGTGTGGGGGGGCGTGTGCGGCGTAGGGCGCGGCATGCCGTGAGGCTAGGCCTCAGGCTTCAGGCCTGGCGGCCCGGCGAAGGCCCGGAGCTAGGGTTAGGGTTAGGCCCCCCATGAGGCTGAGGTTCGAGGTCGGGGTACGGACACGTGTGGGGGGGCGTGTGCGGCGTAGGGCGCGGCATGCCGTGAGGCTAGGCCTCAGGCTTCAGGCCTGGCGGCCCGGCGAAGGGCCGGAGCTAGGGTTAGGGTTAGGCCCCCCGTGAGGCTGAGGCTCGAGGTCGGGGTACGGACACGTGGGGGGGGGCGTGTGCGGCGTAGGGCGCGGCATGCCGTGAGGCTAGGCCTCAGGCTTCAGGCCTGGCGGCCCGGCGAAAGGCCGGAGCTAGGGTTAGGGTTAGGCCCCCGGTGAGGCTGAGGCTCGAGGTCGGGGTACGGACACGTGTGGGGGTGCGTGTGCGGCGTAGGGCGCGGCATGCCGTGAGGCTAGGCCTCAGGCTTCAGGCCTGGCGGCCCGGCGAAGGGCCGGAGCTAGGGTTAGGGTTAGGCCCCCCGTGAGGCTGAGGCTCGAGGTCGGGGTACGGACACGTGTGGGGGGGCGTGTGCGGCGTAGGGCGCGGCATGCCGTGAGGCTAGGCCTCAGGTTTCAGGCCTGGCGGCCCGGCGAAGGGCCGGAGCTAGGGTTAGTGTTAGGCCCCCCGTGAGGCTGAGGCTCGAGGTCGGGGTACGGACACGTGTGGGGGGGCGTGTGCGGCGTAGGGCGCGGCATGCCGTGAGGCTAGGCCTCAGGCTTCAGGCCTGGCGGCCCGGCGAAGGCCCGGAGCTAGGGTTAGGGTTAGGCCCCCCATGAGGCTGAGGCTCGAGGTCGGGGTACGGACACGTGTGGGGGGGCGTGTGCGGCGTAGGGCGCGGCATGCCGTGAGGCTAGGCCTCAGGCTTCAGGCCTGGCGGCCCGGCGAAGGGCCGGAGCTAGGGTTAGGGTTAGGCCCCCCGTGAGGCTGAGGCTCGAGGTCGGGGTACGGACACGTGGGGGGGGGCGTGTGCGGCGTAGGGCGCGGCATGCCGTGAGGCTAGGCCTCAGGCTTCAGGCCTGGCGGCCTGGCGAAGGGCCGGAGGTAGGGTTAGGGTTAGGCCCCCCGTGAGGCTGAGGCTCGAGGTCGGGGTACGGACACGTGTGGGGGGGCGTGTGCGGCGTAGGGCGCGGCATGCCGTGAGGCTAGGCCTCAGGCTTCAGGCCTGGCGGCCCGGCGAAGGGCCGGAGCTAGGGTTAGGGTTAGGCCCCCCGTGAGGCTGAGGCTCGAGGTCGGGGTACGGACACGTGTGGGGGGGCGTGTGCGGCGTAGGGCGCGGCATGCCGTGAGGCTAGGCCTCAGGCTTCAGGCCTGGCGGCCCGGCGAAGGGCCGGAGCTAGGGTTAGGGTTAGGCCCCCGGTGAGGCTGAGGCTCGAGGTCGGGGTACGGACACGTGTGGGGGTGCGTGTGCGGCGTAGGGCGCGGCATGCCGTGAGGCTAGGCCTCAGGCTTCAGGCCTGGCGGCCCGGCGAAGGGCCGGAGCTAGGGTTAGGGTTAGGCCCCCCGTGAGGCTGAGGCTCGAGGTCGGGGTACGGACACGTGGGGGGGGGCGTGTGCGGCGTAGGGCGCGGCATGCCGTGAGGCTAGGCCTCAGGTTTCAGGCCTG
The DNA here is from genome assembly GCF_026419965.1 of Kogia breviceps. Taxonomy (NCBI): domain Eukaryota; kingdom Metazoa; phylum Chordata; class Mammalia; order Artiodactyla; family Physeteridae; genus Kogia; species Kogia breviceps. The sequence continues at coordinate 8,523 of NW_026711738.1, forward strand.
GCGGCCCGGCGAAGGGCCGGAGCTAGGGTTAGTGTTAGGCCCCCCGTGAGGCTGAGGCTCGAGGTCGGGGTACGGACACGTGTGGGGGGGCGTGTGCGGCGTAGGGCGCGGCATGCCGTGAGGCTAGGCCTCAGGCTTCAGGCCTGGCGGCCCGGCGAAGGCCCGGAGCTAGGGTTAGGGTTAGGCCCCCCATGAGGCTGAGGCTCGAGGTCGGGGTACGGACACGTGTGGGGGGGCGTGTGCGGCGTAGGGCGCGGCATGCCGTGAGGCTAGGCCTCAGGCTTCAGGCCTGGCGGCCCGGCGAAGGGCCGGAGCTAGGGTTAGGGTTAGGCCCCCCGTGAGGCTGAGGCTCGAGGTCGGGGTACGGACACGTGGGGGGGGGCGTGTGCGGCGTAGGGCGCGGCATGCCGTGAGGCTAGGCCTCAGGCTTCAGGCCTGGCGGCCTGGCGAAGGGCCGGAGCTAGGGTTAGGGTTAGGCCCCCCGTGAGGCTGAGGCTCGAGGTCGGGGTACGGACACGTGTGGGGGGGCGTGTGCGGCGTAGGGCGCGGCATGCCGTGAGGCTAGGCCTCAGGCTTCAGGCCTGGCGGCCCGGCGAAGGGCCGGAGCTAGGGTTAGGGTTAGGCCCCCCGTGAGGCTGAGGCTCGAGGTCGGGGTACGGACACGTGTGGGGGGGCGTGTGCGGCGTAGGGCGCGGCATGCCGTGAGGCTAGGCCTCAGGCTTCAGGCCTGGCGGCCCGGCGAAGGGCCGGAGCTAGGGTTAGGGTTAGGCCCCCGGTGAGGCTGAGGCTCGAGGTCGGGGTACGGACACGTGTGGGGCGGCGTGTGCGGCGTAGGGCGCGGCATGCCGTGAGGCTAGGCCTCAGGCTTCAGGCCTGGCGGCCCGGCGAAGGGCCGGAGCTAGGGTTAGGGTTAGGCCCCCGGTGAGGCTGAGGCTCGAGGTCGGGGTACGGACACGTGTGGGGGGTCGTGTGCGGCGTAGGGCGCGGCATGCCTTGAGGCTAGGCCTCAGGTTTCAGGCCTGGTGGCCCGGCGAAGGGCCGGAGCTAGGGTTAGGGTTAGGCCCCCCGTGAGGCTGAGGCTCGAGGTCGGGGTACGGACACATGTGGGGCGGCGTGTGCGGCGTAGGGCGCGGCATGCCGTGAGGCTAGGCCTCAGGCTTCAGGCCTGGCGGCCCGGCGAAGGGCCGGAGCTAGGGTTAGGGTTAGGCCCCCAGTGAGGCTGAGGCTCGAGGTCGGGGTACGGACACGTGTGGGGCGGCGTGTGCGGCGTAGGGCGCGGCATGCCGTGAGGCTAGGCCTCAGGCTTCAGGCCTGGCGGCCCGGCGAAAGGCCGGAGCTAGGGTTAGGGTTAGTCCCCCGGTGAGGCTGAGGCTCGAGGTCGGGGTACGGACACGTGTGGGGGGGCGTGTGCGGCATAGGGCGCGGCATGCCGTGAGGCTAGGCCTCAGGCTTCAGGCCTGGCGGCCCGGCGAAGGGCCGGAGCTAGGGTTAGGGTTAGGCCCCCGGTGAGGCTGAGGCTTGAGGTCGGGGTACGGACACGTGTGGGGGGGCGTGTGCGGCGTAGGGCGCGGCATGCCGTGAGGCTAGGCCTCAGGCTTCAGGCCTGGCGGCCCGGCGAAGGGCCGGAGCTAGGGTTAGGGTTAGGCCCCCGGTGAGGCTGAGGCTCGAGGTCGGGGTACGGACACGTGTGGGGGGGCGTGTGCGGCGTAGGGCGCGGCATGCCGTGAGGCTAGGCCTCAGGCTTCAGGCCTGGTGGCCCGGCGAATGGCCGGAGCTAGGGTTAGGGTTAGGCCCCCGGTGAGGCTGAGGCTCGAGGTCGGGGTACGGACACGTGTGGGGGGGCGTGTGCGGCGTAGGGCGCGGCATGCCGTGAGGCTAGGCCTCAGGCTTCAGGCCTGGCGGCCCGGCGAAGGGCCGGAGCTAGGGTTAGGGTTAGGCCCCCCGTGAGGCTGAGGCTCGAGGTCGGGGTACGGACACGTGTGGGGGGGCGTGTGCGGCGTAGGGCGCGGCATGCCGTGAGGCTAGGCCTCAGGCTTCAGGCCTGGCGGCCCGGCGAAGGGCCGGAGCTAGGGTTAGGGTTAGGCCCCCGGTGAGGCTGAGGCTCGAGGTCGGGTTACGGACACGTGTGGGGGGGCGTGTGCGGCGTAGGGCGCGGCATGCCGTGAGGCTAGGCCTCAGGCTTCAGGCCTGGCGGCCCGGCGAAGGGCCGGAGCTAGGGTTAGGGTTAGGCCCCCCGTGAGGCTGAGGCTCGAGGTCGGGGTACGGACACGTGTGGGGGGGCGTGTGCGGCGTAGGGCGCCGCATGCCGTGAGGCTAGGCCTCAGGCTTCAGGCCTGGCGGCCCGGCGAATGGCCGGAGCTAGGGTTAGGGTTAGGCCCCCGGTGAGGCTGAGGATCGAGGTCGGGGTACGGACACGTGTGGGGGGGCGTGTGCGGCGTAGGGCGCCGCATGCCGTGAGGCTAGGCCTCAGGCTTCAGGCCTGGCGGCCCGGCGAAGGGCCGGAGCTAGGGTTAGGGTTAGGCCCCCGGTGAGGCTGAGGCTCGAGGTCGGGGTACGGACACGTGTGGGGGGGCGTGTGCGGCGTAGGGCGCGGCATGCCGTGAGGCTAGGCCTCAGGCTTCAGGCCTGGCGGCCCGGCGAAGGCCCGGAGCTAGGGTTAGGGTTAGGCCCCCCGTGAGGCTGAGGCTCGAGGTCGGGGTACGGACACGTGTGGGGGGGCGTGTGCGGCGTAGGGCGCGGCATGCCGTGAGGCTAGGCCTCAGGCTTCAGGCCTGGCGGCCCGGCGAAGGGCCGGAGCTAGGGTTAGGGTTAGGCCCCCCGTGAGGCTGAGGCTCGAGGTCGGGGTACGGACACGTGGGGGGGGGCGTGTGCGGCGTAGGGCGCGGCATGCCGTGAGGCTAGGCCTCAGGCTTCAGGCCTGGCGGCCTGGCGAAGGGCCGGAGGTAGGGTTAGGGTTAGGCCCCCCGTGAGGCTGAGGCTCGAGGTCGGGGTACGGACACGTGTGGGGGGGCGTGTGCGGCGTAGGGCGCGGCATGCCGTGAGGCTAGGCCTCAGGCTTCAGGCCTGGCGGCCCGGCGAAGGGCCGGAGCTAGGGTTAGGGTTAGGCCCCCCGTGAGGCTGAGGCTCGAGTTCGGGGTACGGACACGTGTGGGGGGGCGTGTGCGGCGTAGGGCGCGGCATGCCGTGAGGCTAGGCCTCAGGCTTCAGGCCTGGCGGCCCGGCGAAGGGCCGGAGCTAGGGTTAGGGTTAGGCCCCCGGTGAGGCTGAGGCTCGAGGTCGGGGTACGGACACGTGTGGGGGGGCGTGTGCGGCGTAGGGCGCGGCATGCCGTGAGGCTAGGCCTCAGGCTTCAGGCCTGGCGGCCCGGCGAAGGGCCGGAGCTAGGGTTAGGGTTAGGCCCCCCGTGAGGCTGAGGCTCGAGGTCGGGGTACGGACACGTGTGGGGGGGCGTGTGCGGCGTAGGGCGCGGCATGCCGTGAGGCTAGGCCTCAGGCTTCAGGCCTGGCGGCCCGGCGAATGGCCGGAGCTAGGGTTAGGGTTAGGCCCCCGGTGAGGCTGAGGATCGAGGTCGGGGTACGGACACGTGTGGGGGGGCGTGTGCGGCGTAGGGCGCGGCATGCCGTGAGGCTAGGCCTCAGGCTTCAGGCCTGGCGGCCCGGCGAAGGGCCGGAGCTAGGGTTAGGGTTAGGCCCCCGGTGAGGCTGAGGCTCGAGGTCGGGGTACGGACACGTGTGGGGGGGCGTGTGCGGCGTAGGGCGCGGCATGCCGTGAGGCTAGGCCTCAGGCTTCAGGCCTGGCGGCCCGGCGAAGGCCCGGAGCTAGGGTTAGGGTTAGGCCCCCCATGAGGCTGAGGCTCGAGGTCGGGGTACGGACACGTGTGGGGGGGCGTGTGCGGCGTAGGGCGCGGCATGCCGTGAGGCTAGGCCTCAGGCTTCAGGCCTGGCGGCCCGGCGAAGGGCCGGAGCTAGGGTTAGGGTTAGGCCCCCCGTGAGGCTGAGGCTCGAGGTCGGGGTACGGACACGTGGGGGGGGGCGTGTGCGGCGTAGGGCGCGGCATGCCGTGAGGCTAGGCCTCAGGCTTCAGGCCTGGCGGCCTGGCGAAGGGCCGGAGGTAGGGTTAGGGTTAGGCCCCCCGTGAGGCTGAGGCTCGAGGTCGGGGTACGGACACGTGTGGGGGGGCGTGTGCGGCGTAGGGCGCGGCATGCCGTGAGGCTAGGCCTCAGGCTTCAGGCCTGGCGGCCCGGCGAAGGGCCGGAGCTAGGGTTAGGGTTAGGCCCCCCGTGAGGCTGAGGCTCGAGGTCGGGGTACGGACACGTGTGGGGGGGCGTGTGCGGCGTAGGGCGCGGCATGCCGTGAGGCTAGGCCTCAGGCTTCAGGCCTGGCGGCCCGGCGAAGGGCCGGAGCTAGGGTTAGGGTTAGGCCCCCGGTGAGGCTGAGGCTCGAGGTCGGGGTACGAACACGTGTGGGGCGGCGTGTGCGGCGTAGGGCGCGGCATGCCGTGAGGCTAGGCCTCAGGCTTCAGGCCTGGCGGCCCGGCGAAGGGCCGGAGCTAGGGTTAGGGTTAGGCCCCCGGTGAGGCTGAGGCTCGAGGTCGGGGTACGGACACGTGTGGGGGGTCGTGTGCGGCGTAGGGCGCGGCATGCCTTGAGGCTAGGCCTCAGGTTTCAGGCCTGGTGGCCCGGCGAAGGGCCGGAGCTAGGGTTAGGGTTAGGCCCCCCGTGAGGCTGAGGCTCGAGGTCGGGGTACGGACACATGTGGGGCGGCGTGTGCGGCGTAGGGCGCGGCATGCCGTGAGGCTAGGCCTCAGGCTTCAGGCCTGGCGGCCCGGCGAAGGGCCGGAGCTAGGGTTAGGGTTAGGCCCCCAGTGAGGCTGAGGCTCGAGGTCGGGGTACGGACACGTGTGGGGCGGCGTGTGCGGCGTAGGGCGCGGCATGCCGTGAGGCTAGGCCTCAGGCTTCAGGCCTGGCGGCCCGGCGAAAGGCCGGAGCTAGGGTTAGGGTTAGTCCCCCGGTGAGGCTGAGGCTCGAGGTCGGGGTACGGACACGTGTGGGGGGGCGTGTGCGGCATAGGGCGCGGCATGCCGTGAGGCTAGGCCTCAGGCTTCAGGCCTGGCGGCCCGGCGAAGGGCCGGAGCTAGGGTTAGGGTTAGGCCCCCGGTGAGGCTGAGGCTTGAGGTCGGGGTACGGACACGTGTGGGGGGGCGTGTGCGGCGTAGGGCGCGGCATGCCGTGAGGCTAGGCCTCAGGCTTCAGGCCTGGCGGCCCGGCGAAGGGCCGGAGCTAGGGTTAGGGTTAGGCCCCCGGTGAGGCTGAGGCTCGAGGTCGGGGTACGGACACGTGTGGGGGGGCGTGTGCGGCGTAGGGCGCGGCATGCCGTGAGGCTAGGCCTCAGGCTTCAGGCCTGGTGGCCCGGCGAATGGCCGGAGCTAGGGTTAGGGTTAGGCCCCCGGTGAGGCTGAGGCTCGAGGTCGGGGTACGGACACGTGTGGGGGGGCGTGTGCGGCGTAGGGCGCGGCATGCCGTGAGGCTAGGCCTCAGGCTTCAGGCCTGGCGGCCCGGCGAAGGGCCGGAGCTAGGGTTAGGGTTAGGCCCCCCGTGAGGCTGAGGCTCGAGGTCGGGGTACGGACACGTGTGGGGGGGCGTGTGCGGCGTAGGGCGCGGCATGCCGTGAGGCTAGGCCTCAGGCTTCAGGCCTGGCGGCCCGGCGAAGGGCCGGAGCTAGGGTTAGGGTTAGGCCCCCGGTGAGGCTGAGGCTCGAGGTCGGGGTACGGACACGTGTGGGGGGGCGTGTGCGGCGTAGGGCGCGGCATGCCGTGAGGCTAGGCCTCAGGCTTCAGGCCTGGCGGCCCGGCGAAGGGCCGGAGCTAGGGTTAGGGTTAGGCCCCCCGTGAGGCTGAGGCTCGAGGTCGGGGTACGGACACGTGTGGGGGGGCGTGTGCGGCGTAGGGCGCCGCATGCCGTGAGGCTAGGCCTCAGGCTTCAGGCCTGGCGGCCCGGCGAATGGCCGGAGCTAGGGTTAGGGTTAGGCCCCCGGTGAGCCTGAGGATCGAGGTCGGGGTACGGACACGTGTGGGGGGGCGTGTGCGGCGTAGGGCGCGGCATGCCGTGAGGCTAGGCCTCAGGCTTCAGGCCTGGCGGCCCGGCGAAGGCCCGGAGCTAGGGTTAGGGTTAGGCCCCCCATGAGGCTGAGGCTCGAGGTCGGGGTACGGACACGTGTGGGGGGGCGTGTGCGGCGTAGGGCGCGGCATGCCGTGAGGCTAGGCCTCAGGCTTCAGGCCTGGCGGCCCGGCGAAGGGCCGGAGCTAGGGTTAGGGTTAGGCCCCCCGTGAGGCTGAGGCTCGAGGTCGGGGTACGGACACGTGGGGGGGGGCGTGTGCGGCGTAGGGCGCGGCATGCCGTGAGGCTAGGCCTCAGGCTTCAGGCCTGGCGGCCTGGCGAAGGGCCGGAGGTAGGGTTAGGGTTAGGCCCCCCGTGAGGCTGAGGCTCGAGGTCGGGGTACGGACACGTGTGGGGCGGCGTGTGCGGCGTAGGGCGCGGCATGCCGTGAGGCTAGGCCTCAGGCTTCAGGCCTGGCGGCCCGGCGAAGGGCCGGAGCTAGGGTTAGGGTTAGGCCCCCGGTGAGGCTGAGGCTCGAGGTCGGGGTACGGACACGTGTGGGGGGTCGTGTGCGGCGTAGGGCGCGGCATGCCTTGAGGCTAGGCCTCAGGTTTCAGGCCTGGTGGCCCGGCGAAGGGCCGGAGCTAGGGTTAGGGTTAGGCCCCCCGTGAGGCTGAGGCTCGAGGTCGGGGTACGGACACGTGTGGGGGGGCGTGTGCGGCGTAGGGCGCGGCATGCCGTGAGGCTAGGCCTCAGGCTTCAGGCCTGGCGGCCCGGCGAAGGGCCGGAGCTAGGGTTAGGGTTAGGCCCCCGGTGAGGCTGAGGCTCGAGGTCGGGGTACGGACACGTGTGGGGGGGCGTGTGCGGCGTAGGGCGCGGCATGCCGTGAGGCTAGGCCTCAGGCTTCAGGCCTGGCGGCCCGGCGAAGGGCCGGAGCTAGGGTTAGGGTTAGGCCCCCCGTGAGGCTGAGGCTCGAGGTCGGGGTACGGACACGTGTGGGGGGGGCGTGTGCGGCGTAGGGCGCGGCATGCCGTGAGGCTAGGCCTCAGGTTTCAGGCCTGGCGGCCCGGCGAAGGGCCGGAGCTAGGGTTAGGGTTAGGCCCCCCGTGAGGCTGAGGCTCGAGTTCGGTGTACGGACACGTGTGGGGGGGCGTGTGTGGCGTAGGGCGCGGCATGCCGTGAGGCTAGGCCTCAGGCTTCAGGCCTGGCGGCCCGGCGAAGGGCCGGAGCTAGGGTTAGGGTTAGGCCCCCCGTGAGGCTGAGGCTCGAGGTCGGGGTACGGACACGTGTGGGGGGGCTTGTGCGGCGTAGGGCGCGGCATGCCGTGAGGCTAGGCCTCAGGCTTCAGGCCTGGCGGCCCGGCGAAGGGCCGGAGCTAGGGTTAGGGTTAGGCCCCCCGTGAGGCTGAGGCTCGAGGTCGGGGTACGGACACGTGTGGGGGGGCGTGTGCGGCGTAGGGCGCGGCATGCCGTGAGGCTAGGCCTCAGGCTTCAGGCCTGGCGGCCCGGCGAAGGGCCGGAGCTAGGGTTAGGTTTAGGCCCCCGGTGAGGCTGAGGCTCGAGGTCGGGGTACGGACACGTGTGGGGGGGCGTGTGCGGCGTAGGGCGCGGCATGCCGTGAGGCTAGGCCTCAGGCTTCAGGCCTGGCGGCCCGGCGAAGGGCCGGAGCTAGGGTTAGGGTTAGGCCCCCCGTGAGGCTGAGGTTCCAGGTCGGGGTACGGACACGTGTGGGGGGGCGTGTGCGGCGTAGGGCGCGGCATGCCGTGAGACTAGGCCTCCGGCTTCAGGCCTGGTGGCCCGGCGAATGGCCGGAGCTAGGGTTAGGGTTAGGCCCCCGGTGAGGCTGAGGCTCGAGGTCGGGGTACGGACACGTGTGGGGCGGCGTGTGCGGCGTAGGGCGCGGCATGCCGTGAGGCTAGGCCTCAGGCTTCAGGCCTGGCGGCCCGGCGAAGGGCCGGAGCTAGGGTTAGGGTTAGGCCCCCCGTGAGGCTGAGGCTCGAGGTCGGGGTACGGACACGTGTGGGGCGGCGTGTGCGGCGTAGGGCGCGGCATGCCGTGAGGCTAGGCCTCAGGCTTCAGGCCTGGCGGCCCGGCGAAAGGCCGGAGCTAGGGTTAGGGTTAGGCCCCCGGTGAGGCTGAGGCTCGAGGTCGGGGTACGGACACGTGTGGGGGGGCGTGTGCGGCGTAGGGCGCGGCATGCCGTGAGGCTAGGCCTCAGGCTTCAGGCCTGGCGGCCCGGCGAAGGGCCGGAGCTAGGGTTAGGGTTAGGCCCCCGGTGAGGCTGAGGCTCGAGGTCGGGGTACGGACACGTGTGGGGGGGCGTGTGCGGCGTAGGGCGCGGCATGCCGTGAGGCTAGGCCTCAGGCTTCAGGCCTGGCGGCCCGGCGAATGGCCGGAGCTAGGGTTAGGGTTAGGCCCCCGGTGAGGCTGAGGCTCGAGGTCGGGGTACGGACACGTGTGGGGGGGCGTGTGCGGCGTAGGGCGCGGCATGCCGTGAGGCTAGGCCTCAGGCTTCAGGCCTGGCGGCCCGGCGAAGGGCCGGAGCTAGGGTTAGGGTTAGGCCCCCGGTGAGGCTGAGGCTCGAGGTCGGGGTACGGACACGTGTGGGGGGGCGTGTGCGGCGTAGGGCGCGGCATGCCGTGAGGCTAGGCCTCAGGCTTCAGGCCTGGCGGCCCAGCGAAGGGCCGGAGCTAGGGTTAGGGTTAGGCCCCCCGTGAGGCTGAGGCTCGAGGTCGGGGTACGGACACGTGTGGGGGGGCGTGTGCGGCGTAGGGCGCGGCATGCCGTGAGGCTAGGCCTCAGGTTTCAGCCCTGGCGGTCCGGCGAAGGGCCGGAGCTAGGGTTAGGGTTAGGCCCCCCGTGAGGCTGAGGCTCGAGTTCGGGGTACGGACACGTGTGGGGGGGCGTGTGTGGCGTAGGGCGCGGCATGCCGTGAGGCTAGGCCTCAGGCTTCAGGCCTGGCGGCCCGGCGAAAGGCCGGAGCTAGGGTTAGGGTTAGGCCCCCCGTGAGGCTGAGGCTCGAGGTCGGGGTACGGACACGTGTGGGGGGGCGTGTGCGGCGTAGGGCGCGGCATGCCGTGAGGCTAGGCCTCAGGCTTCAGGCCTGGCGGCCCGGCGAAGGGCCGGAGCTAGGGTTAGGGTTAGGCCCCCCGTGAGGCTGAGGCTCGAGGTCGGGGTACGGACACATGTGGGGGGGCGTGTGCGGCGTAGGGCGCGGCATGCCGTGAGGCTAGGCCTCAGGCTTCAGGCCTGGCGGCCCGGCGAAGGGCCGGAGCTAGGGTTAGGGTTAGGCCCCCGGTGAGGCTGAGGCTCGAGGTCGGGGTACGGACACGTGTGGGGGGGCGTGTGCGGCGTAGGGCGCGGCATGCCGTGAGGCTAGGCCTCAGGCTTCAGGCCTGGCGGCCCGGCGAAGGGCCGGAGCTAGGGTTAGGGTTAGGCCCCCCGTGAGGCTGAGGCTCGAGGTCGGGGTACGGACACGTGTGGGGGGGCGTGTGCGGCGTAGGGCGCGGTATGCCGTGAGGCTAGGCCTCAGGCTTCAGGCCTGGCGGCCTGGCGAAGGGCCGGAGCTAGGGTTAGGGTTAGGCCCCCGGTGAGGCTGAGGCTCGAGGTCGGGGTACGGACACGTGTGGGGGGTCGTGTGCGGCGTAGGGCGCGGCATGCCGTGAGGCTAGGCCTCAGGCTTCAGGCCTGGCGGCCCGGCGAAGGGCCGGAGCTAGGGTTAGGGTTAGGCCCCCGGTGAGGCTGAGGCTCGAGTTCGGGGTACGGACACGTGTGGGGGGGCGTGTGCGGCGTAGGGCGCGGCATGCCGTGAGGCTAGGCCTCAGGCTTCAGGCCTGGCGGCCCGGCGAAGGGCCGGAGCTAGGGTTAGGGTTAGGCCTCCGGTGAGGCTGAGGCTCGAGGTCGGGGTACGGACACGTGTGGGGGGGCGTGTGCGGCGTAGGGCGCGGCATGCCGTGAGGCTAGGCCTCAGGCTTCAGGCCTGGCGGCCCGGCGAAGGGCCGGAGCTAGGGTTAGGGTTAGGCCCCCGGTGAGGCTGAGGCTCGAGGTCGGGGTACGGACACGTGTGGGGGGGCGTGTGCGGCGTAGGGCGCGGCATGCCGTGAGGCTAGGCCTCAGGCTTCAGGCCTGGTGGCCCGGCGAAGGGCCGGAGCTAGGGTTAGGGTTAGGCCCCCGGTGAGGCTGAGGCTCGAGGTCGGGGTACGGACACGTGTGGGGGGGGCGTGTGCGGCGTAGGGCGCGGCATGCCGTGAGGCTAGGCCTCAGGCTTCAGGCCTGGCGGCCCGGCGAAGGCCCGGAGCTAGGGTTAGGGTTAGGCCCCCCATGAGGCTGAGGCTCGAGGTCGGGGTACGGACACGTGTGGGGGGGCGTGTGCGGCGTAGGGCGCGGCATGCCGTGAGGCTAGGCCTCAGGCTTCAGGCCTGGCGGCCCGGCGAAGGGCCGGAGCTAGGGTTAGGGTTAGGCCCCCCGTGAGGCTGAGGCTCGAGGTCGGGGTACGGACACGTGGGGGGGGGCGTGTGCGGCGTAGGGCGTGGCATGCCGTGAGGCTAGGCCTCAGGCTTCAGGCCTGGCGGCCTGGCGAAGGGCCGGAGGTAGGGTTAGGGTTAGGCCCCCCGTGAGGCTGAGGCTCGAGGTCGGGGTACGGACACGTGTGGGGGGGCGTGTGCGGCGTAGGGCGCGGCATGCCGTGAGGCTAGGCCTCAGGCTTCAGGCCTGGCGGCCCGGCGAAGGGCCGGAGCTAGGGTTAGGGTTAGGCCTCCGGTGAGGCTGAGGCTCGAGGTCGGGGTACGGACACGTGTGGGGGGGCGTGTGCGGCGTAGGGCGCGGCATGCCGTGAGGCTAGGCCTCAGGCTTCAGGCCTGGTGGCCCGGCGAAGGGCCGGAGCTAGGGTTAGGGTTAGGCCCCCGGTGAGGCTGAGGATCGAGGTCGGGGTACGGACACGTGTGGGGGGGCGTGTGCGGCGTAGGGCGCGGCATGCCGTGAGGCTAGGCCTCAGGCTTCAGGCCTGGCGGCCCGGCGAAGGGCCGGAGCTAGGGTTAGGGTTAGGCCCCCGGTGAGGCTGAGGCTCGAGGTCGGGGTACGGACACGTGTGGGGGGGCGTGTGCGGCGTAGGGCGCGGCATGCCGTGAGGCTAGGCCTCAGGCTTCAGGCCTGGCGGCCTGGCGAAGGGCCGGAGCTAGGGTTAGGGTTAGGCCCCCGGTGAGGCTGAGGCTCGAGGTCGGGGTACGGACACGTGTGGGGGGTCGTGTGCGGCGTAGGGCGCGGCATGCCGTGAGGCTAGGCCTCAGGCTTCAGGCCTGGCGGCCCGGCGAAGGGCCGGAGCTAGGGTTAGGGTTAGGCCCCCGGTGAGGCTGAGGCTCGAGTTCGGGGTACGGACACGTGTGGGGGGGCGTGTTCGGCGTAGGGCGCGGCATGCCGTGAGGCTAGGCCTCAGGCTTCAGGCCTGGCGGCCCGGCGAAGGGCCGGAGCTAGGGTTAGGGTTAGGCCTCCGGTGAGGCTGAGGCTCGAGGTCGGGGTACGGACACGTGTGGGGGGGCGTGTGCGGCGTAGGGCGCGGCATGCCGTGAGGCTAGGCCTCAGGCTTCAGGCCTGGTGGCCCGGCGAAGGGCCGGAGCTAGGGTTAGGGTTAGGCCCCCGGTGAGGCTGAGGATCGAGGTCGGGGTACGGACACGTGTGGGGGGGCGTGTGCGGCGTAGGGCGCGGCATGCCGTGAGGCTAGGCCTCAGGCTTCAGGCCTGGCGGCCCGGCGAAAGGCCGGAGCTAGGGTTAGGGTTAGGCCCCCGGTGAGGCTGAGGCTCGAGGTCGGGGTACGGACACGTGTGGGGGGTCGTGTGCGGCGTAGGGCGCGGCATGCCGTGAGGCTAGGCCTCAGGCTTCAGGCCTGGCGGCCTGGCGAAGGGCCGGAGCTAGGGTTAGGGTTAGGCCCCCGGTGAGGCTGAGGCTCGAGGTCGGGGTACGGACACGTGTGGGGGGTCGTGTGCGGCGTAGGGCGCGGCATGCCGTGAGGCTAGGCCTCAGGCTTCAGGCCTGGCGGCCCGGCGAAGGGCCGGAGCTAGGGTTAGGGTTAGGCCCCCGGTGAGGCTGAGGCTCGAGTTCGGGGTACGGACACGTGTGGGGGGGCGTGTGCGGCGTAGGGCGCGGCATGCCGTGAGGCTAGGCCTCAGGCTTCAGGCCTGGCGGCCCGGCGAAGGGCCGGAGCTAGGGTTAGGGTTAGGCCTCCGGTGAGGCTGAGGCTCGAGGTCGGGGTACGGACACGTGTGGGGGGGGCGTGTGCGGCGTAGGGCGCGGCATGCCGTGAGGCTAGGCCTCAGGCTTCAGGCCTGGTGGCCCGGCGAAGGGCCGGAGCTAGGGTTAGGGTTAGGCCCCCGGTGAGGCTGAGGATCGAGGTCGGGGTACGGACACGTGTGGGGGGGCGTGTGCGGCGTAGGGCGCGGCATGCCGTGAGGCTAGGCCTCAGGCTTCAGGCCTGGCGGCCCGGCGAAGGCCCGGAGCTAGGGTTAGGGTTAGGCCCCCCATGAGGCTGAGGCTCGAGGTCGGGGTACGGACACGTGTGGGGGGGCGTGTGCGGCGTAGGGCGCGGCATGCCGTGAGGCTAGGCCTCAGGCTTCAGGCCTGGCGGCCCGGCGAAGGGCCGGAGCTAGGGTTAGGGTTAGGCCCCCCGTGAGGCTGAGGCTCGAGGTCGGGGTACGGACACGTGGGGGGGGGCGTGTGCGGCGTAGGGCGTGGCATGCCGTGAGGCTAGGCCTCAGGCTTCAGGCCTGGCGGCCTGGCGAAGGGCCGGAGGTAGGGTTAGGGTTAGGCCCCCCGTGAGGCTGAGGCTCGAGGTCGGGGTACGGACACGTGTGGGGGGGCGTGTGCGGCGTAGGGCGCGGCATGCCGTGAGGCTAGGCCTCAGGCTTCAGGCCTGGCGGCCCGGCGAAGGGCCGGAGCTAGGGTTAGGGTTAGGCCCCCCGTGAGGCTGAGGCTCGAGGTCGGGGTACGGACACGTGTGGGGGGGCGTGTGCGGCGTAGGGCGCGGCATGCCGTGAGGCTAGGCCTCAGGCTTCAGGCCTGGCGGCCCGGCGAAGGGCCGGAGCTAGGGTTAGGGTTAGGCCCCCGGTGAGGCTGAGGCTCGAGGTCGGGGTACGGACACGTGTGGGGCGGCGTGTGCGGCGTAGGGCGCGGCATGCCGTGAGGCTAGGCCTCAGGCTTCAGGCCTGGCGGCCCGGCGAAGGGCCGGAGCTAGGGTTAGGGTTAGGCCCCCGGTGAGGCTGAGGCTCGAGGTCGGGGTACGGACACGTGTGGGGGGTCGTGTGCGGCGTAGGGCGCGGCATGCCTTGAGGCTAGGCCTCAGGTTTCAGGCCTGGTGGCCCGGCGAAGGGCCGGAGCTAGGGTTAGGGTTAGGCCCCCCGTGAGGCTGAGGCTCGAGGTCGGGGTACGGACACATGTGGGGCGGCGTGTGCGGCGTAGGGCGCGGCATGCCGTGAGGCTAGGCCTCAGGCTTCAGGCCTGGCGGCCCGGCGAAGGGCCGGAGCTAGGGTTAGGGTTAGGCCCCCAGTGAGGCTGAGGCTCGAGGTCGGGGTACGGACACGTGTGGGGCGGCGTGTGCGGCGTAGGGCGCGGCATGCCGTGAGGCTAGGCCTCAGGCTTCAGGCCTGGCGGCCCGGCGAAAGGCCGGAGCTAGGGTTAGGGTTAGGCCCCCGGTGAGGCTGAGGCTCGAGGTCGGGGTACGGACACGTGTGGGGGGGCGTGTGCGGCGTAGGGCGCGGCATGCCGTGAGGCTAGGCCTCAGGCTTCAGGCCTGGCGGCCCGGCGAAGGGCCGGAGCTAGGGTTAGGGTTAGGCCCCCGGTGAGGCTGAGGCTCGAGGTCGGGGTACGGACACGTGTGGGGGGGCGTGTGCGGCGTAGGGCGCGGCATGCCGTGAGGCTAGGCCTCAGGCTTCAGGCCTGGCGGCCCGGCGAATGGCCGGAGCTAGGGTTAGGGTTAGGCCCCCGGTGAGGCTGAGGCTCGAGGTCGGGGTACGGACACGTGTGGGGGGGCGTGTGCGGCGTAGGGCGCGGCATGCCGTGAGGCTAGGCCTCAGGCTTCAGGCCTGGCGGCCCGGCGAAGGGCCGGAGCTAGGGTTAGGGTTAGGCCCCCGGTGAGGCTGAGGCTCGAGGTCGGGGTACGGACACGTGTGGGGGTGCGTGTGCGGCGTAGGGCGCGGCATGCCGTGAGGCTAGGCCTCAGGCTTCAGGCCTGGCGGCCCGGCGAAGGGCCGGAGCTAGGGTTAGGGTTAGGCCCCTGGTGAGGCTGAGGCTCGAGGTCGGGGTACGGACACGTGTGGGGGGGCGTGTGCGGCGTAGGGCGCGGCATGCCGTGAGGCTAGGCCTCAGGCTTCAGGCCTGGCGGCCCGGCGAAGGGCCGGAGCTAGGGTTAGGGTTAGGCCCCCGGTGAGGCTGAGGCTCGAGGTCGGGGTACGGACACGTGTGGGGGGGCGTGTGCGGCGTAGGGCGCGGCATGCCGTGAGGCTAGGCCTCAGGCTTCAGGCCTGGCGGCCCGGCGAAGGGCCGGAGCTAGGGTTAGGGTTAGGCCCCCGGTGAGGCTGAGGCTCGAGGTCGGGGTACGGACACGTGTGGGGCGGCGTGTGCGGCGTAGGGCGCGGCATGCCGTGAGGCTAGGCCTCAGGCTTCAGGCCTGGCGGCCCGGCGAAGGGCCGGAGCTAGGGTTAGGGTTAGGCCCCCGGTGAGGCTGAGGCTCGAGGTCGGGGTACGGACACGTGTGGGGGGGCGTGTGCGGCGTAGGGCGCGGCATGCCGTGAGGCTAGGCCTCAGGCTTCAGGCCTGGCGGCCCGGCGAAGGGCCGGAGCTAGGGTTAGGGTTAGGCCCCCGGTGAGGCTGAGGCTCGAGGTCGGGGTACGGACACGTGTGGGGGGGCGTGTGCGGCGTAGGGCGCGGCATGCCGTGAGGCTAGGCCTCAGGCTTCAGGCCTGGCGGCCCGGCGAAGGGCCGGAGCTAGGGTTAGGGTTAGGCCCCCGGTGAGGCTGAGGCTCGAGGTCGGGGTACGGACACGTGTGGGGCGGCGTGTGCGGCGTAGGGCGCGGCATGCCGTGAGGCTAGGCCTCAGGCTTCAGGCCTGGCGGCCCGGCGAAGGGCCGGAGCTAGGGTTAGGGTTAGGCCCCCGGTGAGGCTGAGGCTCGAGGTCGGGGTACGGACACGTGTGGGGGGGCGTGTGCGGCGTAGGGCGCGGCATGCCGTGAGGCTAGGCCTCAGGCTTCAGGCCTGGCGGCCCGGCGAAGGGCCGGAGCTAGGGTTAGGGTTAGGCCCCCGGTGAGGCTGAGGCTCGAGGTCGGGGTACGGACACGTGTGGGGGGGCGTGTGCGGCGTAGGGCGCGGCATGCCGTGAGGCTAGGCCTCAGGCTTCAGGCCTGGCGGCCCGGCGAAGGGCCGGAGCTAGGGTTAGGGTTAGGCCCCCGGTGAGGCTGAGGCTCGAGGTCGGGGTACGGACACGTGTGGGGGGGCGTGTGCGGCGTAGGGCGCGGCATGCCGTGAGGCTAGGCCTCAGGCTTCAGGCCTGGCGGCCCGGCGAATGGCCGGAGCTAGGGTTAGGGTTAGGCCCCCGGTGAGGCTGAGGCTCGAGGTCGGGGTACGGACACGTGTGGGGCGGCGTGTGCGGCGTAGGGCGCGGCATGCCGTGAGGCTAGGCCTCAGGCTTCAGGCCTGGCGGCCCGGCGAAGGGCCGGAGCTAGGGTTAGGGTTAGGCCCCCCGTGAGGCTGAGGCTCGAGGTCGGGGTACGGACACGTGTGGGGGGGCGTGTGCGGCGTAGGGCGCGGCATGCCGTGAGGCTAGGCCTCAGTTTTCAGGCCTGGCGGCCCGGCGAAGGGCCGGAGCTAGGGTTAGGGTTAGGCCCCCCGTGAGGCTGAGGCTCGAGTTCGGGGTACGGACACGTGTGGGGGGGCGTGTGCGGCGTAGGGCGCGGCATGCCGTGAGGCTAGGCCTCAGGCTTCAGGCCTGGCGGCCCGGCGAAGGGCCGGAGCTAGGGTTAGGGTTAGGCCCCCGGTGAGGCTGAGGCTCGAGGTCGCGGTACGGACACGTGTGGTGGGGCGTGTGCGGCGTAGGGCGCGGCATGCCGTGAGGCTAGGCCTCAGGCTTCAGGCCTGGCGGCCCGGCGAAGGGCCGGAGCTAGGGTTAGGGTTAGGCCCCCGGTGAGGCTGAGGCTCGAGGTCGGGGTACGGACACGTGTGGGGCGGCGTGTGCGGCGTAGGGCGCGGCATGCCGTGAGGCTAGGCCTCAGGCTTCAGGCCTGGCGGCCCGGCGAAGGGCCGGAGCTAGGGTTAGGGTTAGGCCCCCGGTGAGGCTGAGGCTCGAGGTCGGGGTACGGACACGTGTGGGGGGTCGTGTGCGGCGTAGGGCGCGGCATGCCTTGAGGCTAGGCCTCAGGTTTCAGGCCTGGTGGCCCGGCGAAGGGCCGGAGCTAGGGTTAGGGTTAGGCCCCCCGTGAGGCTGAGGCTCGAGGTCGGGGTACGGACACATGTGGGGCGGCGTGTGCGGCGTAGGGCGCGGCATGCCGTGAGGCTAGGCCTCAGGCTTCAGGCCTGGCGGCCCGGCGAAGGGCCGGAGCTAGGGTTAGGGTTAGGCCCCCAGTGAGGCTGAGGCTCGAGGTCGGGGTACGGACACGTGTGGGGCGGCGTGTGCGGCGTAGGGCGCGGCATGCCGTGAGGCTAGGCCTCAGGCTTCAGGCCTGGCTGCCCGGCGAAAGGCCGGAGCTAGGGTTAGGGTTAGGCCCCCGGTGAGGCTGAGGCTCGAGGTCGGGGTACGGACACGTGTGGGGGGGCGTGTGCGGCGTAGGGCGCGGCATGCCGTGAGGCTAGGCCTCAGGCTTCAGGCCTGGCGGCCCGGCGAAGGGCCGGAGCTAGGGTTAGGGTTAGGCCCCCCGTGAGGCTGAGGCTCGAGGTCGGGGTACGGACACGTGTGGGGGGGCGTGTGCGGCGTAGGGCGCGGCATGCCGTGAGGCTAGGCCTCAGGCTTCAGGCCTGGCGGCCCGGCGAAGGGCCGGAGCTAGGGTTAGGGTTAGGCCTCCGGTGAGGCTGAGGCTCGAGGTCGGGGTACGGACACGTGTGGGGGGGCGTGTGCGGCGTAGGGCGCGGCATGCCGTGAGGCTAGGCCTCAGGCTTCAGGCCTGGCGGCCCGGCGAAGGGCCGGAGCTAGGGTTAGGGTTAGGCCCCCGGTGAGGCTGAGGCTCGAGGTCGGGGTACGGACACGTGTGGGGGGGCGTGTGCGGCGTAGGGCGCGGCATGCCGTGAGGCTAGGCCTCAGGCTTCAGGCCTGGCGGCCCGGCGAATGGCCGGAGCTAGGGTTAGGGTTAGGCCCCCGGTGAGGCTGAGGCTCGAGGTCGGGGTACGGACACGTGTGGGGCGGCGTGTGCGGCGTAGGGCGCGGCATGCCGTGAGGCTAGGCCTCAGGCTTCAGGCCTGGCGGCCCGGCGAAGGGCCGGAGCTAGGGTTAGGGTTAGGCCCCCGGTGAGGCTGAGGCTCGAGGTCGGGGTACGGACACGTGTGGGGGGGCGTGTGCGGCGTAGGGCGCGGCATGCCGTGAGGCTAGGCCTCAGGCTTCAGGCCTGGCGGCCCGGCGAATGGCCGGAGCTAGGGTTAGGGTTAGGCCCCCGGTGAGGCTGAGGCTCGAGGTCGGGGTACGGACACGTGTGGGGGGGCGTGTGCGGCGTAGGGCGCGGCATGCCGTGAGGCTAGGCCTTAGGCTTCAGGCCTGGCGGCCCGGCGAAGGGCCGGAGCTAGGGTTAGGGTTAGGCCCCCGGTGAGGCTGAGGCTCGAGGTCGGGGTACGGACACGTGTGGGGGTGCGTGTGCGGCGTAGGGCGCGGCATGCCGTGAGGCTAGGCCTCAGGCTTCAGGCCTGGCGGCCCGGCGAAGGGCCGGAGCTAGGGTTAGGGTTAGGCCCCCCGTGAGGCTGAGGCTCGAGGTCGGAGTACGGACACGTGGGGGGGGGCGTGTGCGGCGTAGGGCGCGGCATGCCGTGAGGCTAGGCCTCAGGCTTCAGGCCTGGCGGCCCGGCGAAGGGCCGGAGCTAGGGTTAGGGTTAGGCCCCCGGTGAGGCTGAGGCTCGAGGTCGGGGTACGGACACGTGTGGGGCGGCGTGTTCGGCGTAGGGCGCGGCATGCCGTGAGGCTAGGCCTCAGGCTTCAGGCCTGGCGGCCCGGCGAAGGGCCGGAGCTAGGGTTAGGGTTAGGCCCCCGGTGAGGCTGAGGCTCGAATTCGGGGTACGGACACGTGTGGGGGGTCGTGTGCGGCGTAGGGCGCGGCATGCCTTGAGGCTAGGCCTCAGGTTTCAGGCCTGGTGGCCCGGCGAAAGGCCGGAGCTAGGGTTAGGGTTAGGCCCCCCGTGAGGCTGAGGCTCGAGGTCGGGGTACGGACACATGTGGGGCGGCGTGTGCGGCGTAGGGCGCGGCATGCCGTGAGGCTAGGCCTCAGGCTTCAGGCCTGGCGGCCCGGCGAAGGGCCGGAGCTAGGGTTAGGGTTAGGCCCCCGGTGAGGCTGAGGCTCGAGGTCGGGGTACGGACACGTGTGGGGCGGCGTGTGCGTCGTAGGGCGCGGCATGCCGTGAGGCTAGGCCTCAGGCTTCAGGCCTGGCGGCCCGGCGAAAGGCCGGAGCTAGGGTTAGGGTTAGGCCCCCGGTGAGGCTGAGGCTCGAGGTCGGGGTACGGACACGTGTGGGGGGGCGTGTGCGGCGTAGGGCGCGGGATGCCGTGAGGCTAGGCCTCAGGCTTCAGGCCTGGCGGCCCGGCGAAGGGCCGGAGCTAGGGTTAGGGTTAGGCCCCCGGTGAGGCTGAGGCTTGAGGTCGGGGTACGGACACGTGTGGGGGGGCGTGTGCGGCGTAGGGCGCGGCATGCCGTGAGGCTAGGCCTCAGGCTTCAGGCCTGGCGGCCCGGCGAAGGGCCGGAGCTAGGGTTAGGGTTAGGCCCCCGGTGAGGCTGAGGCTCGAGGTCGGGGTACGGACACGTGTGGGGGGGCGTGTGGGGCGTAGGGCGCGGCATGCCGTGAGGCTAGGCCTCAGGCTTCAGGCCTGGCGGCCCGGCGAAGGGCCGGAGCTAGGGTTAGGGTTAGGCCCCCGGTGAGGCTGAGGCTCGAGGTCGGGGTACGGACACGTGTGGGGGGGCGTGTGCGGCGTAGGGCACGGCATGCCGTGAGGCTAGGCCTCAGGCTTCAGGCCTGGCGGCCCGGCGAAGGGCCGGAGCTAGGGTTAGGGTTAGGCCCCCGGTGAGGCTGAGGCTCGAGTTCGGGGTACGGACACGTGTGGGGGTGCGTGTGCGGCGTAGGGCGCGGCATGCCGTGAGGCTAGGCCTCAGGCTTCAGGCCTGGCGGCCCGGCGAAGGGCCGGAGCTAGGGTTAGGGTTAGGCCCCCCGTGAGGCTGAGGCTCGAGGTCGGGGTACGGACACGTGTAGGGGGGCGTGTGCGGCGTAGGGCGCGGCATGCCGTGAGGCTAGGCCTCAGGTTTCAGGCCTGGCGGCCCGGCGAAGGGCCGGAGCTAGGGTTAGGGTTAGGCCCCCCGTGAGGCTGAGGCTCGAGTTCGGTGTACGGACACGTGTGGGGGGGCGTGTGTGGCGTAGGGCGCGGCATGCCGTGAGGCGAGGCCTCAGGCTTCAGGCCTGGCGGCCCGGCGAAGGGCCGGAGCTAGGGTTAGGGTTAGGCCCCCCGTGAGGCTGAGGCTCGAGGTCGGGGTACGGACACGTGTGGGGGGGCGTGTGCGGCGTAGGGCGCGGCATGCCGTGAGGCTAGGCCTCAGGCTTCAGGCCTGGCGGCCCGGCGAAGGGCCGGAGCTAGGGTTAGGGTTAGGCCCCCCATGAGGCTGAGGCTCGAGGTCGGGGTACGGACACGTGTGAGGGGGCGTGTGCGGCGTAGGGCGCGGCATGCCGTGAGGCTAGGCCTCAGGCTTCAGGCCTGGCGGCCCGGCGAAGGGCCGGAGCTAGGGTTAGGGTTAGGCCCCCGGTGAGGCTGAGGCTCGAGGTCGGGGTACGGACACGTGTGGGGGGGCGTGTGCGGCGTAGGGCGCGGCATGCCGTGAGGCTAGGCCTCAGGCTTCAGGCCTGGCGGCCCGGCGAAGGGCCGGAGCTAGGGTTAGGGTTAGGCCCCCCGTGAGGCTGAGGCTCGAGGTCGGGGTACGGACACGTGTGGGGGGGCGTGTGCGGCGTAGGGCGCGGTATGCCGTGAGGCTAGGCCTCAGGCTTCAGGCCTGGCGGCCTGGCGAAGGGCCGGAGCTAGGGTTAGGGTTAGGCCCCCGGTGAGGCTGAGGCTCGAGGTCGGGGTACGGACACGTGTGGGGGGTCGTGTGCGGCGTAGGGCGCGGCATGCCGTGAGGCTAGGCCTCAGGCTTCAGGCCTGGCGGCCCGGCGAAGGGCCGGAGCTAGGGTTAGGGTTAGGCCCCCCGTGAGGCTGAGGCTCCAGGTCGGGGTACGGACACGTGTGGGGGGGCGTGTGCGGCGTAGGGCGCGGCATGCCGTGAGGCTAGGCCTCAGGCTTCAGGCCTGGCGGCCCGGCGAAGGGCCGGAGCTAGGGTTAGGGTTAGGCCCCCGGTGAGGCTGAGGCTCGAGGTCGGGGTACGGACACGTGTGGGGCGGCGTGTTCGGCGTAGGGCGCGGCATGCCGTGAGGCTAGGCCTCAGGCTTCAGGCCTGGCGGCCCGGCGAAGGGCCGGAGCTAGGGTTAGGGTTAGGCCCCCGGTGAGGCTGAGGCTCGAATTCGGGGTACGGACACGTGTGGGGGGTCGTGTGCGGCGTAGGGCGTGGCATGCCTTGAGGCTAGGCCTCAGGTTTCAGGCCTGGTGGCCCGGCGAAAGGCCGGAGCTAGGGTTAGGGTCCGGCCCCCCGTGAGGCTGAGGCTCGAGGTCGGGGTACGGACACATGTGGGGCGGCGTGTGCGGCGTAGGGCGCGGCATGCCGTGAGGCTAGGCCTCAGGCTTCAGGCCTGGCGGCCCGGCGAAGGGCCGGAGCTAGGGTTAGGGTTAGGCCCCCGGTGAGGCTGAGGCTCGAGGTCGGGGTACGGACACGTGTGGGGCGGCGTGTGCGTCGTAGGGCGCGGCATGCCGTGAGGCTAGGCCTCAGGCTTCAGGCCTGGCGGCCCGGCGAAAGGCCGGAGCTAGGGTTAGGGTTAGGCCCCCGGTGAGGCTGAGGCTTGAGGTCGGGGTACGGACACGTGTGGGGGGGCGTGTGCGGCGTAGGGCGCGGCATGCCGTGAGGCTAGGCCTCAGGCTTCAGGCCTGGCGGCCCGGCGAAGGGCCGGAGCTAGGGTTAGGGTTAGGCCCCCGGTGAGGCTGAGGCTCGAGGTCGGGGTACGGACACGTGTGGGGGGGCGTGTGGGTCGTAGGGCGCGGCATGCCGTGAGGCTAGGCCTCAGGCTTCAGGCCTGGCGGCCCGGCGAAGGGCCGGAGCTAGGGTTAGGGTTAGGCCCCCGGTGAGGCTGAGGCTCGAGGTCGGGGTACGGACACGTGTGGGGGTGCGTGTGCGGCGTAGGGCGCGGCATGCCGTGAGGCTAGGCCTCAGGCTTCAGGCCTGGCGGCCCGGCGAAAGGCCGGAGCTAGGGTTAGGGTTAGGCCCCCCGTGAGGCTGAGGCTCGAGGTCGGGGTACGGACACGTGTGGGGGGGCGTGTGCGGCGTAGGGCGCGGCATGCCGTAAGGCTAGGCCTCAGGTTTCAGGCCTGGCGGCCCGGCGAAGGGCCGGAGCTAGGGTTAGGGTTAGGCCCCCCGTGAGGCTGAGGCTCGAGTTCGGTGTACGGACACGTGTGGGGGGGCGTGTGTGGCGTAGGGCGCGGCATGCCGTGAGGCGAGGCCTCAGGCTTCAGGCCTGGCGGCCCGGCGAAGGGCCGGAGCTAGGGTTAGGGTTAGGCCCCCCGTGAGGCTGAGGCTCGAGGTCGGGGTACGGACACGTGTGGGGGGGCGTGTGCGGCGTAGGGCGCGGCATGCCGTGAGGCTAGGCCTCAGGCTTCAGGCCTGGCGGCCCGGCGAAGGGCCGGAGCTAGGGTTAGGGTTAGGCCCCCCGTGAGGCTGAGGCTCGAGGTCGGGGTACGGACACGTGTGGGGGGGCGTGTGCGGCGTAGGGCGCGGCATGCCGTGAGGCTAGGCCTCAGGCTTCAGGCCTGGCGGCCCGGCGAAGGGCCGGAGCTAGGGTTAGGGTTAGGCCCCCGGTGAGGCTGAGGCTCGAGGTCGGGGTACGGACACGTGTGGGGGGGCGTGTGCGGCGTAGGGCGCGGCATGCCGTGAGGCTAGGCCTCAGGCTTCAGGCCTGGCGGCCCGGCGAAGGGCCGGAGCTAGGGTTAGGGTTAGGCCCCCCGTGAGGCTGAGGCTCGAGGTCCGGGTACGGACACGTGTGGGGGGGCGTGTGCGGCGTAGGGCGCGGTATGCCGTGAGGCTAGGCCTCAGGCTTCAGGCCTGGCGGCCTGGCGAAGGGCCGGAGCTAGGGTTAGGGTTAGGCCCCCGGTGAGGCTGAGGCTCGAGGTCGGGGTACGGACACGTGTGGGGGGTCGTGTGCGGCGTAGGGCGAGGCATGCCGTGAGGCTAGGCCTCAGGCTTCAGGCCTGGCGGCCCGGCGAAGGGCCGGAGCTAGGGTTAGGGTTAGGCCCCCCGTGAGGCTGAGGCTCCAGGTCGGGGTACGGACACGTGTGGGGGGGCGTGTGCGGCGTAGGGCGCGGCATGCCGTGAGGCTAGGCCTCAGGCTTCAGGCCTGGTGGCCCGGCAAATGGCCGGAGTTAGGGTTAGGGTTAGGCCCCCGGTGAGGCTGAGGCTCGAGGTCGGGGTACGGACACGTGTGGGGCGGCGTTTGTGGCGTAGGGCGCGGCATGCCGTGAGGCTAGGCCTCAGGCTTCAGGCCTGGCGGCCCGGCGAAAGGCCGGAGCTAGGGTTAGGGTTAGGCCCCCGGTGAGGCTGAGGCTCGAGGTCGGGGTACGGACACGTGTGGGGGGGCGTGTGCGGCGTAGGGCGCGGCATGCCGTGAGGCTAGGCCTCAGGCTTCAGGCCTGGCGGCCCGGCGAAGGCCCGGAGCTAGGGTTAGGGTTAGGCCCCCCATGAGGCTGAGGCTCGAGGTCGGGGTACGGACACGTGTGGGGGGGCGTGTGCGGCGTAGGGCGCGGCATGCCGTGAGGCTAGGCCTCAGGCTTCAGGCCTGGCGGCCCGGCGAAGGGCCGGAGCTAGGGTTAGGGTTAGGCCCCCCGTGAGCCTGAGGCTCGAGGTCGGGGTACGGACACGTGTGGGGGGGCGTGTGCGGCGTAGGGCGCGGCATGCCGTGAGGCTAGGCCTCAGGCTTCAGGCCTGGCGGCCCGGCGAAGGGCCGGAGCTAGGGTTAGGGTTAGGCCCCCGGTGAGGCTGAGGCTTGAGGTCGGGGTACGGACACGTGTGGGGGGGCGTGTGCGGCGTAGGGCGCGGCATGCCGTGAGGCTAGGCCTCAGGCTTCAGGCCTGGCGGCCCGGCGAAGGGCCGGAGCTAGGGTTAGGGTTAGGCCCCCGGTGAGGCTGAGGCTCGAGGTCGGGGTACGGACACGTGTAGGGGGGCGTGTGGGGCGTAGGGCGCGGCATGCCGTGAGGCTAGGCCTCAGGCTTCAGGCCTGGCGGCCCGGCGAAGGGCCGGAGCTAGGGTTAGGGTTAGGCCCCCGGTGAGGCTGAGGCTCGAGGTCGGGGTACGGACACGTGTGGGGGGGCGTGTGGGTCGTAGGGCGCGGCATGCCGTGAGGCTAGGCCTCAGGCTTCAGGCCTGGCGGCCCGGCGAAGGGCCGGAGCTAGGGTTAGGGTTAGGCCCCCGGTGAGGCTGAGGCTCGAGGTCGGGGTACGGACACGTGTGGGGGGGCGTGTGCGGCGTAGGGCACGGCATGCCGTGAGGCTAGGCCTCAGGCTTCAGGCCTGGCGGCCCGGCGAAGGGCCGGAGCTAGGGTTAGGGTTAGGCCCCCGGTGAGGCTGAGGCTCGAGGTCGGGGTACGGACACGTGTGGGGGGGCGTGTGCGGCGTAGGGCACGGCATGCCGTGAGGCTAGGCCTCAGGCTTCAGGCCTGGCGGCCCGGCGAAGGGCCGGAGCTAGGGTTAGGGTTAGGCCCCCGGTGAGGCTGAGGCTCGAGGTCGGGGTACGGACACGTGTGGGGGTGCGTGTGCGGCGTAGGGCGCGGCATGCCGTGAGGCTAGGCCTCAGGCTTCAGGCCTGGCGGCCCGGCGAAAGGCCGGAGCTAGGGTTAGGGTTAGGCCCCCCGTGAGGCTGAGGCTCGAGGTCGGGGTACGGACACGTGTGGGGGGGCGTGTGCGGCGTAGGGCGCGGCATGCCGTGAGGCTAGGCCTCAGGTTTCAGGCCTGGCGGCCCGGCGAAGGGCCGGAGCTAGGGTTAGGGTTAGGCCCCCCGTGAGGCTGAGGCTCGAGTTCGGTGTACGGACACGTGTGGGGGGGCGTGTGTGGCGTAGGGCGCGGCATGCCGTGAGGCGAGGCCTCAGGCTTCAGGCCTGGCGGCCCGGCGAAGGGCCGGAGCTAGGGTTAGGGTTAGGCCCCCCGTGAGGCTGAGGCTCGAGGTCGGGGTACGGACACGTGTGGGGGGGCGTGTGCGGCGTAGGGCGCGGCATGCCGTGAGGCTAGGCCTCAGGCTTCAGGCCTGGCGGCCCGGCGAAGGGCCGGAGCTAGGGTTAGGGTTAGGCCCCCCGTGAGGCTGAGGCTCGAGGTCGGGGTACGGACACGTGTGGGGGGGCGTGTGCGGCGTAGGGCGCGGCATGCCGTGAGGCTAGGCCTCAGGCTTCAGGCCTGGCGGCCCGGCGAAGGGCCGGAGCTAGGGTTAGGGTTAGGCCCCCGGTGAGGCTGAGGCTCGAGGTCGGGGTACGGACACGTGTGGGGGGGCGTGTGCGGCGTAGGGCGCGGCATGCCGTGAGGCTAGGCCTCAGGCTTCAGGCCTGGCGGCCCGGCGAAGGGCTGGAGCTAGGGTTAGGGTTAGGCCCCCCGTGAGGCTGAGGCTCGAGGTCGGGGTACGGACACGTGTGGGGGGGCGTGTGCGGCGTAGGGCGCGGTATGCCGTGAGGCTAGGCCTCAGGCTTCAGGCCTGGCGGCCTGGCGAAGGGCCGGAGCTAGGGTTAGGGTTAGGCCCCCGGTGAGGCTGAGGCTCGAGGTCGGGGTACGGACACGTGTGGGGGGTCGTGTGCGGCGTAGGGCGCGGCATGCCGTGAGGCTAGGCCTCAGGCTTCAGGCCTGGCGGCCCGGCGAAGGGCCGGAGCTAGGGTTAGGGTTAGGCCCCCCGTGAGGCTGAGGCTCCAGGTCGGGGTACGGACACGTGTGGGGGGGCGTGTGCGGCGTAGGGCGCGGCATGCCGTGAGGCTAGGCCTCAGGCTTCAGGCCTGGTGGCCCGGCAAATGGCCGGAGTTAGGGTTAGGGTTAGGCCCCCGGTGAGGCTGAGGCTCGAGGTCGGGGTACGGACACGTGTGGGGCGGCGTTTGTGGCGTAGGGCGCGGCATGCCGTGAGGCTAGGCCTCAGGCTTCAGGCCTGGCGGCCCGGCGAAAGGCCGGAGCTAGGGTTAGGGTTAGGCCCCCGGTGAGGCTGAGGCTCGAGGTCGGGGTACGGACACGTGTGGGGGGGCGTGTGCGGCGTAGGGCGCGGCATGCCGTGAGGCTAGGCCTCAGGCTTCAGGCCTGGCGGCCCGGCGAAGGGCCGGAGCTAGGGTTAGGGTTAGGCCCCCGGTGAGGCTGAGGCTCGAGGTCGGGGTACGGACACGTGTGGGGGGGCGTGTGGGGCGTAGGGCGCGGCATGCCGTGAGGCTAGGCCTCAGGCTTCAGGCCTGGCGGCCCGGCGAAGGGCCGGAGCTAGGGTTAGGGTTAGGCCCCCGGTGAGGCTGAGGCTCGAGGTCGGGGTACGGACACGTGTGGGGGGGCGTGTGCGGCGTAGGGCACGGCATGCCGTGAGGCTAGGCCTCAGGCTTCAGGCCTGGCGGCCCGGCGAAGGGCCGGAGCTAGGGTTAGGGTTAGGCCCCCGGTGAGGCTGAGGCTCGAGTTCGGGGTACGGACACGTGTGGGGGTGCGTGTGCGGCGTAGGGCGCGGCATGCCGTGAGGCTAGGCCTCAGGCTTCAGGCCTGGCGGCCCGGCGAAGGGCCGGAGCTAGGGTTAGGGTTAGGCCCCCCGTGAGGCTGAGGCTCGAGGTCGGGGTACGGACACGTGTAGGGGGGCGTGTGCGGCGTAGGGCGCGGCATGCCGTGAGGCTAGGCCTCAGGTTTCAGGCCTGGCGGCCCGGCGAAGGGCCGGAGCTAGGGTTAGGGTTAGGCCCCCCGTGAGGCTGAGGCTCGAGTTCGGTGTACGGACACGTGTGGGGGGGCGTGTGTGGCGTAGGGCGCGGCATGCCGTGAGGCGAGGCCTCAGGCTTCAGGCCTGGCGGCCCGGCGAAGGGCCGGAGCTAGGGTTAGGGTTAGGCCCCCCGTGAGGCTGAGGCTCGAGGTCGGGGTACGGACACGTGTGGGGGGGCGTGTGCGGCGTAGGGCGCGGCATGCCGTGAGGCTAGGCCTCAGGCTTCAGGCCTGGCGGCCCGGCGAAGGGCCGGAGCTAGGGTTAGGGTTAGGCCCCCCGTGAGGCTGAGGCTCGAGGTCGGGGTACGGACACGTGTGGGGGGGCGTGTGCGGCGTAGGGCGCGGCATGCCGTGAGGCTAGGCCTCAGGCTTCAGGCCTGGCGGCCCGGCGAAGGGCCGGAGCTAGGGTTAGGGTTAGGCCCCCGGTGAGGCTGAGGCTCGAGGTCGGGGTACGGACACGTGTGGGGGGGCGTGTGCGGCGTAGGGCGCGGCATGCCGTGAGGCTAGGCCTCAGGCTTCAGGCCTGGCGGCCCGGCGAAGGGCCGGAGCTAGGGTTAGGGTTAGGCCCCCCGTGAGGCTGAGGCTCGAGGTCGGGGTACGGACACGTGTGGGGGGGCGTGTGCGGCGTAGGGCGCGGTATGCCGTGAGGCTAGGCCTCAGGCTTCAGGCCTGGCGGCCTGGCGAAGGGCCGGAGCTAGGGTTAGGGTTAGGCCCCCGGTGAGGCTGAGGCTCGAGGTCGGGGTACGGACACGTGTGGGGGGTCGTGTGCGGCGTAGGGCGCGGCATGCCGTGAGGCTAGGCCTCAGGCTTCAGGCCTGGCGGCCCGGCGAAGGGCCGGAGCTAGGGTTAGGGTTAGGCCCCCCGTGAGGCTGAGGCTCCAGGTCGGGGTACGGACACGTGTGGGGGGGCGTGTGCGGCGTAGGGCGCGGCATGCCGTGAGGCTAGGCCTCAGGCTTCAGGCCTGGCGGCCCGGCGAAGGGCCGGAGCTAGGGTTAGGGTTAGGCCCCCGGTGAGGCTGAGGCTCGAGGTCGGGGTACGGACACGTGTGGGGCGGCGTGTTCGGCGTAGGGCGCGGCATGCCGTGAGGCTAGGCCTCAGGCTTCAGGCCTGGCGGCCCGGCGAAGGGCCGGAGCTAGGGTTAGGGTTAGGCCCCCGGTGAGGCTGAGGCTCGAATTCGGGGTACGGACACGTGTGGGGGGTCGTGTGCGGCGTAGGGCGCGGCATGCCTTGAGGCTAGGCCTCAGGTTTCAGGCCTGGTGGCCCGGCGAAAGGCCGGAGCTAGGGTTAGGGTTAGGCCCCCCGTGAGGCTGAGGCTCGAGGTCGGGGTACGGACACATGTGGGGCGGCGTGTGCGGCGTAGGGCGCGGCATGCCGTGAGGCTAGGCCTCAGGCTTCAGGCCTGGCGGCCCGGCGAAGGGCCGGAGCTAGGGTTAGGGTTAGGCCCCCGGTGAGGCTGAGGCTCGAGGTCGGGGTACGGACACGTGTGGGGCGGCGTGTGCGTCGTAGGGCGCGGCATGCCGTGAGGCTAGGCCTCAGGCTTCAGGCCTGGCGGCCCGGCGAAAGGCCGGAGCTAGGGTTAGGGTTAGGCCCCCGGTGAGGCTGAGGCTCGAGGTCGGGGTACGGACACGTGTGGGGGGGCGTGTGCGGCGTAGGGCGCGGGATGCCGTGAGGCTAGGCCTCAGGCTTCAGGCCTGGCGGCCCGGCGAAGGGCCGGAGCTAGGGTTAGGGTTAGGCCCCCGGTGAGGCTGAGGCTTGAGGTCGGGGTACGGACACGTGTGGGGGGGCGTGTGCGGCGTAGGGCGCGGCATGCCGTGAGGCTAGGCCTCAGGCTTCAGGCCTGGCGGCCCGGCGAAGGGCCGGAGCTAGGGTTAGGGTTAGGCCCCCGGTGAGGCTGAGGCTCGAGGTCGGGGTACGGACACGTGTGGGGGGGCGTGTGGGTCGTAGGGCGCGGCATGCCGTGAGGCTAGGCCTCAGGCTTCAGGCCTGGCGGCCCGGCGAAGGGCCGGAGCTAGGGTTAGGGTTAGGCCCCCGGTGAGGCTGAGGCTCGAGGTCGGGGTACGGACACGTGTGGGGGGGCGTGTGCGGCGTAGGGCACGGCATGCCGTGAGGCTAGGCCTCAGGCTTCAGGCCTGGCGGCCCGGCGAAGGGCCGGAGCTAGGGTTAGGGTTAGGCCCCCGGTGAGGCTGAGGCTCGAGGTCGGGGTACGGACACGTGTGGGGGTGCGTGTGCGGCGTAGGGCGCGGCATGCCGTGAGGCTAGGCCTCAGGCTTCACGCCTGGCGGCCCGGCGAAAGGCCGGAGCTAGGGTTAGGGTTAGGCCCCCCGTGAGGCTGAGGCTCGAGGTCGGGGTACGGACACGTGTGGGGGGGCGTGTGCGGCGTAGGGCGCGGCATGCCGTGAGGCTAGGCCTCAGGTTTCAGGCCTGGCGGCCCGGCGAAGGGCCGGAGCTAGGGTTAGGGTTAGGCCCCCCGTGAGGCTGAGGCTCGAGTTCGGTGTACGGACACGTGTGGGGGGGCGTGTGTGGCGTAGGGCGCGGCATGCCGTGAGGCGAGGCCTCAGGCTTCAGGCCTGGCGGCCCGGCGAAGGGCCGGAGCTAGGGTTAGGGTTAGGCCCCCCGTGAGGCTGAGGCTCGAGGTCGGGGTACGGACACGTGTGGGGGGGCGTGTGCGGCGTAGGGCGCGGCATGCCGTGAGGCTAGGCCTCAGGCTTCAGGCCTGGCGGCCCGGCGAAGGGCCGGAGCTAGGGTTAGGGTTAGGCCCCCCGTGAGGCTGAGGCTCGAGGTCGGGGTACGGACACGTGTGGGGGGGCGTGTGCGGCGTAGGGCGCGGCATGCCGTGAGGCTAGGCCTCAGGCTTCAGGCCTGGCGGCCCGGCGAAGGGCCGGAGCTAGGGTTAGGGTTAGGCCCCCGGTGAGGCTGAGGCTCGAGGTCGGGGTACGGACACGTGTGGGGGGGCGTGTGCGGCGTAGGGCGCGGCATGCCGTGAGGCTAGGCCTCAGGCTTCAGGCCTGGCGGCCCGGCGAAGGGCCGGAGCTAGGGTTAGGGTTAGGCCCCCCGTGAGGCTGAGGCTCGAGGTCGGGGTACGGACACGTGTGGGGGGGCGTGTGCGGCGTAGGGCGCGGTATGCCGTGAGGCTAGGCCTCAGGCTTCAGGCCTGGCGGCCCGGCGAAGGGCCGGAGCTAGGGTTAGGGTTAGGCCCCCGGTGAGGCTGAGGCTCGAGGTCGGGGTACGGACACGTGTGGGGGGTCGTGTGCGGCGTAGGGCGCGGCATGCCGTGAGGCTAGGCCTCAGGCTTCAGGCCTGGCGGCCCGGCGAAGGGCCGGAGCTAGGGTTAGGGTTAGGCCCCCCGTGAGGCTGAGGCTCCAGGTCGGGGTACGGACACGTGTGGGGGGGCGTGTGCGGCGTAGGGCGCGGCATGCCGTGAGGCTAGGCCTCAGGCTTCAGGCCTGGTGGCCCGGCAAATGGCCGGAGTTAGGGTTAGGGTTAGGCCCCCGGTGAGGCTGAGGCTCGAGGTCGGGGTACGGACACGTGTGGGGCGGCGTTTGTGGCGTAGGGCGCGGCATGCCGTGAGGCTAGGCCTCAGGCTTCAGGCCTGGCGGCCCGGCGAAAGGCCGGAGCTAGGGTTAGGGTTAGGCCCCCGGTGAGGCTGAGGCTCGAGGTCGGGGTACGGACACGTGTGGGGGGGCGTGTGCGGCGTAGGGCGCGGCATGCCGTGAGGCTAGGCCTCAGGCTTCAGGCCTGGCGGCCCGGCGAAGGCCCGGAGCTAGGGTTAGGGTTAGGCCCCCCATGAGGCTGAGGCTCGAGGTCGGGGTACGGACACGTGTGGGGGGGCGTGTGCGGCGTAGGGCGCGGCATGCCGTGAGGCTAGGCCTCAGGCTTCAGGCCTGGCGGCCCGGCGAAGGGCCGGAGCTAGGGTTAGGGTTAGGCCCCCCGTGAGCCTGAGGCTCGAGGTCGGGGTACGGACACGTGTGGGGGGGCGTGTGCGGCGTAGGGCGCGGCATGCCGTGAGGCTAGGCCTCAGGCTTCAGGCCTGGCGGCCCGGCGAAGGGCCGGAGCTAGGGTTAGGGTTAGGCCCCCGGTGAGGCTGAGGCTTGAGGTCGGGGTACGGACACGTGTGGGGGGGCGTGTGCGGCGTAGGGCGCGGCATGCCGTGAGGCTAGGCCTCAGGCTTCAGGCCTGGCGGCCCGGCGAAGGGCCGGAGCTAGGGTTAGGGTTAGGCCCCCGGTGAGGCTGAGGCTCGAGGTCGGGGTACGGACACGTGTGGGGGGGCGTGTGGGGCGTAGGGCGCGGCATGCCGTGAGGCTAGGCCTCAGGCTTCAGGCCTGGCGGCCCGGCGAAGGGCCGGAGCTAGGGTTAGGGTTAGGCCCCCGGTGAGGCTGAGGCTCGAGGTCGGGGTACGGACACGTGTGGGGGGGGCGTGTGGGTCGTAGGGCGCGGCATGCCGTGAGGCTAGGCCTCAGGCTTCAGGCCTGGCGGCCCGGCGAAGGGCCGGAGCTAGGGTTAGGGTTAGGCCCCCGGTGAGGCTGAGGCTCGAGGTCGGGGTACGGACACGTGTGGGGGGGCGTGTGCGGCGTAGGGCACGGCATGCCGTGAGGCTAGGCCTCAGGCTTCAGGCCTGGCGGCCCGGCGAAAGGCCGGAGCTAGGGTTAGGGTTAGGCCCCCGGTGAGGCTGAGGCTCGAGGTCGGGGTACGGACACGTGTGGGGGGGCGTGTGCGGCGTAGGGCACGGCATGCCGTGAGGCTAGGCCTCAGGCTTCAGGCCTGGCGGCCCGGCGAAGGGCCGGAGCTAGGGTTAGGGTTAGGCCCCCGGTGAGGCTGAGGCTCGAGGTCGGGGTACGGACACGTGTGGGGGTGCGTGTGCGGCGTAGGGCGCGGCATGCCGTGAGGCTAGGCCTCAGGCTTCAGGCCTGGCGGCCCGGCGAAAGGCCGGAGCTAGGGTTAGGGTTAGGCCCCCCGTGAGGCTGAGGCTCGAGGTCGGGGTACGGACACGTGTGGGGGGGCGTGTGCGGCGTAGGGCGCGGCATGCCGTGAGGCTAGGCCTCAGGTTTCAGGCCTGGCGGCCCGGCGAAGGGCCGGAGCTAGGGTTAGGGTTAGGCCCCCCGTGAGGCTGAGGCTCGAGTTCGGTGTACGGACACGTGTG
>NW_026711739.1:0-49361 GCF_026419965.1 Kogia breviceps
CCAAAACATATATTAATCAAACTATCAAAAATTAAATAACAAAGAAAAAATATTAAAAGCAGCAAGGGAAAAACAACAAATAACATACAAGGGAATCCCCGTAAGGTTAACAGATGATCTTTCAGCAGAAACTCTGCAAGCCAGAAGGGACTGGCAGGACATATTTAAAGTGATGAAAGGGGAAAAGCTACAACCAAGATTACTCGAACCAGCAAAGATCTCATTCAGATTTGACAGAGAAATTAAAATCTTTACAGACAAGCAAAAACTAAGAGAATTTAGCACCACCAAACCAGCTTTACAAGAAATGCTAAAGGAAATTCTCTAGGCAGGAAACACAAGAGAAGGAAAAGACCTACAATAACAAACCCAAGACAATTAAGAAAATGGTCATAAGAACATACATATCAATAATTACCTTAAATGTAAATGGATTAAATGCTCCAACCAAAAGACATAGACTGGCTGAATGGATCCAAAAACATAACTGGTATATATGTGGTCTACAAGAGACCCACTTGAGACCTGGGGACACATGCAGACTGAAAGTTAGGGGATGGAATAAGATAATCCATGCAAATGGAAATCAAAAGAAAGCTAGAGTAGCAATTCTCATATCCGACAAAAAAGACTTTAAAATAAAGACTATTACAGGAAACAAAGAAGGACACTACATATCATCAAGGGATCAATCCAAGAAAAAGATATAACAATTCTATATACTTATGCACCCAACATAGGAGCAACTTAATACATAAGGCAAATGCTAACAGCCATAAAAGGGGAAATCGACAGTAACACAATCATAGTAGGGGACTTTAGCACCCCTCTTTCACCAATGAACAGATCATCCAAAATGAAAATAAATAAAGAAACACAAGCTTTAAAATGATACATTAAACAAGATGGACTTAATTGATACTCACAGGACATTCCATCCAAAAACAACAGAATACACTTTTTCTCAAGGGCTCGTGGAACATTCTCCAGGATAGATCATATCTTGGGTCACAAATCAAGCCTTGGTAAATTTAAGAAAATTGAAATCATTATCAAGTATCTTTTCCAACCACAATGCTATCAGACTAGATATCAATTACAGGAAAAAAAATCTGTAAAAAATACAAACACATGGACGCTAAAAAATACTCTACTTAATAACCAAGGCATCACTGATGAAATGAAAGAGGAAATTTAAAAATACCTAGAAACAAATGACAATGAAAACATGAAGACCCAAAACCTATGGGATGCAGCAAAAGGAGTTCTAAGAGGGAAGTTTATAGCAATAAAATCCTACCTCAAGAAACAAGAAACATCTCAAATAAACAAGCTAACCTTACACCTAAAGCAATTAGAGAAAGAAAGAAAAAAAAAAAAACAAAGTCAGCAGAGGAAAGAAATCATAAAGATCATATCAGAAATAAATGAAAAATAAATGAAGGAAACAACAGCAAAGATCAAACAAACTAAAAGCTGGTTCCCTGAGAAGATAGACAAAATTGATAAACCATTAGCCAGACTCATCAAGAAAAGAAGGGACAGGACTCAAATCAATAGAATTACAAATGAAAAAGGAGAAGTAACAACTGACACTGCAGAAATACAAAGGATCATGAGAGATTACTGCAAGCAACTATAGGCCAATAAAATGGACAACCTGGAAGAAATGGACAAATTCTTAGAAAAGCACAGCCTTCCAAGACTGAACCAGGAAGAAATAGAAACTATAAACAAACCAATCCCAAGCACTGAAATTGAGACTGTGATTATAAATATTCCAACAAACAAAAGCCCAGGACCAGATGGCTTCACATGCAAATTCCATCAAACATTTAGAGAAGAGTTAACACCTATCCTTCTCAAACTCTTCCAAAATAGAGCAGAGGGAGGATCTCTCCCAAACTTATTCTATGAGACCACCATCTCCCTGATACCAAAACCAGACAAAGATGTCACAAAGAAAGAAAACTACAGGTCAATATCACTGATTAACATAGATGGAAAAATCCACACCAAAATACTAGCAAACAGAAATCAACAGAGCATTAAAAGGATCATACACCAAGATCAAGTGGGGTTTATCCAAGGGATGCAAGGATTCTTCAATATATGCAAATCAATGTGATACACCATACTAAAAAACTGAAGGATAAAAACCATATGATCATCTCAATAGATGCAGAAAATTCTTCTGACAATATTAAATAACCATTTATGATTTTTTAAAAACCCAAGAAAGTAGGCATAGAGGGAACTTTCCTTAACATAATAAAAGCCATATATGACAAACCCACAGCCAACATCATTCTCAATGGTGAAAAAGTGAAACCATTTCCACCAATATTAGAAGCAAGACAAGGTTGCCCACTCTCACCACTATGATTCAACACACTTCTGGAATTTTTAGCTACAGCAACCAGAGAAGAAAAGGAAATAAAAGGAATCCAAATCAGAAAATAAGAAGTTAAGCTCTCACTGTTTGCAGATGACATGATACTATACATAGAGAATCCTAAAGATGCTACCAGAAACCTACTAGACTTAATCAATCAATCTGGTAAGGTTGCAGCATACAAAATTAACGTACACATATCTCTTTCATTCCTATACACTAAAATGAAAAATCTGAAAGAGAAATTAGGGAAACACTCCCATTTACCACTGCAACAAAAAGAATAAAATACCTAGGAATAAACCTACCTAAGGAGACAAAAGACGTTTACTCAACAAACTATAAGACACTGAGGAAAGAAATCAAAGATGACACAAACAGATAGAGAGATATACCATGTTCTTGGATTGGAAGAATCAACATAGTGAAAATGACTATACTACCCAAAGCAACCTACAGATTCAATGCAATCCATATCAAAGTACCAATGGCATTTTTCAGACAACTGGAACAAAAAAAATTCACAATTTGTATGGAAACACAAAAGACTCTGAACAGCCAAAGCAATCTTGAGAAGAAGAACAGAGCTAGAAAAATCAGGCTCCCTGACGTCAGACAATACTACAAAGCTACAGTAGTCAAGACAGTATGGTAGTGGCACAAAAACAGAAATATAGATCAATGGAACAGGAGAGAAAACCCAGAGATAAACCTATGCACATATGGTCACTTTAGTTTTGATAAAGGAGACAAGAATATACAATGGAGAAATCATGGCCTCTTCAGTAAGTGGTGCTGGGCAAACTGGACATCTACAGGTAAAAGAATGAAATTAGAAGACTCCCTAACACCATACACAAAAATAAATTCAAAATGGATTAAAGACCTAAATGTAAGCCCAGACACTATAAAACTCTTAGAGGAAAAAACATAGGCAGAACACTCTATGACATCAATCACAGCAAGATCCTTTTTGACCCACCTCCTAGAGAAATGGAAATAAAAACAAAAATAAACAAATGAGACCTAATGAGACTTAAAAGCTTTTGCACAACAAAGGAAAACGTAAACAAGATGAAAAGACAACCCTCAGAATGAGAGAAAATATTTTCCAATGAAGCAACTGACAAAGGATTAATCTCCAAACTTTACAAGCAGCCCGTGCAGATCAATATCAAAAAAACAAACAACCCAATCCATAAATGGGCAGAAGACCTAAATAGACATTTCTCCAAAGAAGTTATACAGATTGCCAACAAACACATGAAAGAATGCTCAACATCACTGATCATCAGAGAAATGCAAATCAAAATTACAATGAGGTATCACCACACACAGGTAAGAATGGTCATCATCCAAAAATCTAGAAACAATAAATGCTGCAGAGGTGTGGAGAAAATAGAACCCTCTTGCCCCGTTGGTGGGAGTGTAAATTGATACACCCACTCTCAAGAATAGTATGGAGGTTCTTTAAAAACCTAAAAATAGAACTACCATATGATACAGCAATCCCAGTACTGGGCATACACCTAGAGAATACCATCATTCAAAAAGAGTCATGTTCCATAATGTTCATTGGAGCTCTATTTGCAATAGCCAGCACATGGAAGCAATCTAAGTGTCCATCAACTGATGAATGGATCAAGAAGATGTTGCACATCTTCAATATAAAATGGAATATTACTCAGCCATAAAAAGAAATGTAATTGAGTTATTTGTACTGAGGTGGATGGACCTAGAGTCTGTCATACAGAGTGCAGTAAGTCAGAAAGAGAAAAACAAATACTGTATGCTAACACATATATATGGAATCTAAAAAAAAAAGAAAGAAAATGGTTGGGAAGAACCTAGGGGCAGGACAGGAATAAAGACGCAGACATAGAGAATGGACTTGAGGACATGGGGAGGGGGAAGGGTAAGCCTTGACGAAGTGAGAGAGTGACATGGACTTATATATACTACCAAATGTAAAACAGATAACTAGTAGGAAACAGCTGCATAGCACAGGGAGATCAGCTCAGTACTTTGTGACCACTTAGACGGTGGGATACGGAGGGTGGGAGGGAGACGCAAGAGGGAGGAGATAAGGGGATATATGTATATGTAGAGCTTGTTCACTTTGTTATAAAGCAGAAACTAACACACCACTGTAAAGCAATTATAGTCCAATAAAGATGATAAAAATAAATAAATAATTTATGCCCCCCCCAAATTAAATATTTTTAAATAAATAAATAAATAAGAGCACTCAATAACATGGTAACTCTAAACCTAAGTGTTTTCAGTACTATAGTAACTGTAAACGGATTAATATCTCCTATTAAAGTATAATTTTTATATTATGTGCAACTACATTTTTTTCACAATATACAGGTAAAATAAAAGAATTACATTAGAAAGGAGAAAACATTCCATGTATTTTAAAACAATAAAACAATAAGCATATATCATGCCTATAATAAGAATATAATAAGCATATAATAAGCATATATAATATATAAGCATATAATATCATGCTTATAATAAGCATATAATAAGCATCTTAGATAGTCTTTTTTTGTGTGTGGTAGGCGGGCCTCTTACTGTTGTGGCCTCTCCCGTTGCGGAGCACAGGCTCCGGACGCGCAGGCTCAGCGGCCATGGCTCACGGGCCCAGCCGCTCCATGGCATGTGGGATCCTCCCAGACCAGGGCATGAACCCGTGTCTCAGGCATCGGCAGGCAGACTCGCAACCACTGCGTTACCAGGGAAGCCCAATAAAGTAGTCTTTAAGTTCAGAACAATTTGTCATTATTGTAATTAGCATTATTATCCCAATTTCTTAAAAATATTTCAATACTTTTTCTATTTGAAAAACTGTTTTAATATTGTTTTCTTCACTCTTTTGTGGTCTAATACATGGTAAGTATTTAGTTGCTAAAATTACGTTAAAATATATGTTGGTTTTTTACAGCCAAACAAAACTGAATCAAGAAGAAATAGATAACTTGAACATACTGATCACTAAAAGCAAAATAGAATCTGTAATTTTAAAAAACTCCTTACCAACAAAAGTCCAGGATCAGATGATTTCACAGACAAATTCTACCAAATATACAAAAAAGAACTTACACTAATTCTTCTCAAACTCTTCAAAACGATTGAAGAGTAAGGGATACTTCCAAAGACATTCTATGAAGCCATCATCACCTTGATATCAAAAACAGGTGGGGTGACTTCTCTGGTGGCACAGTGGTTAAGAATCCATCTGCCAATGCAGGGGACATCGGTTCGAGCCCTGGTCTGGGAAGATCCCACATGCCATGGGACAACTAAGCCTGTGTGCCACAACGACTGTGCCTGCACTCTACATCCCATGAGCCACAATTACTGAGATTGATAGCCACAACTGCTGAAGCCTGCACACCTAGAGCCCATGCTCTGCAAAAAAAGAAGCCACCGAAATGAACAGCCTGCACACCACAATGAAGAGTAGCCCCTGCTCACCACAACTAGAGAGAGCCCGTGCACAGCAACGAACACCCAATGCATCCAAAAATAAAGAAAGAAATTGACTAAAACAAACAAACAAAAAACAGATGAGGACTTTTCTGGTGGTCCAGCAGTTAAGATTTCACCTTCCAGTGCAGGGGGTGTGAGTACAATCCCTGGTGGTGGAGCTGAGATCCCACATGCCTCACAAACAACAAACCAAAACAAAACAGTAGCAATATTGGAACAAATTCAATAAAGACTTTCCAAAAAAAAGCACAGAGAAAGACACTATCAAAAAAGAAAATTGCAGGCCAATATCTTCGATAAATTTAGATGCAAAAATTCTCATCTGAATATTAGAAAACTGAATCTGACAACACATAAGAGGATCATACACCATGACCAAATTTGATTCACCCCAGTGTCACAAAGTTGTTTCAACATAGGCAAATCAATCAACATGATACACCCCATCAACAAAGGAAAAAAACAAAAAAAAGATCATCTCAATAGATGCCGAAAAAGCATTTGAAAAACTTCAGTATCCATTCATCATAAAAACACTCACCAAAGTGGGTATAGAGGAAACATATCTCAACATAATAGAAGCTATTTATGACAAGCCCACAGGCAATATAATACTCAATGTTCCTAAGGTGAAAGCCTTCCCGCTAAAATCCGGAACAAGACAAGGATTCCCACTCTCACCTCTTCTCTTCAACATAGTACTGGAAGTCCTAGCCACAACAATCAGACAGAAAAAAGAAAAAACTCTAACCAAATTGGAAGGGAAGAGGTAAATTTGTCATCATTTGCAGATGACATGATAATATATATAAAGGAAATCCTAAAAATTCCACCCAAAACCTACTAGAATTGATAAACAAATATAGCAAAGTAGCAGGATACAAGATTAACATACA
This sequence comes from Kogia breviceps, assembly GCF_026419965.1. Lineage (NCBI taxonomy): Eukaryota > Metazoa > Chordata > Mammalia > Artiodactyla > Physeteridae > Kogia > Kogia breviceps. The sequence continues at coordinate 6,793 of NW_026711739.1, forward strand.
TAAATTGGTTGCATTTCTTGTTTTTCTTTTTTGTTAATTTATTTTGGCTGCATTGGATCTTCATTGCTGTGCACAGGTTTTTGCTAGTTGTGGCCACTGGGGACTAGTCTTCATTGTGGTGCACAGGCTTCTCATTGCAGTGGCTTCTCTTGTTGCAGAGCATGGGCTCTAGGCATGCGGGCATAAGTAGTTGTGACACACGGGCTCAGTATTTGTGGCTCACGGGCTCTAGTGTGCAGGCTAAGTAGCTGTGGCACACAGGTTTAGTTTCTCCACGGCATGTGAGATCTTCCTGCACCAGGGCTCAAACCCATGTCCCCTGTATTTGCAGGCAGATTCTCAACCATGGAGACACCAGGGAAGTCCCTGGTTGCATTTCTTTACACTAACAATGAAATATCAGAAAGGAAATGTGAACAAACAATCCCTTTTTTAAATGGCATCAAAAAAAATAAAAGACTTACGAATAAAACTCTCATCAAGGAGGTGAAAGATTTATATGCTGAAAACTACAAAACATTAGTAAAGGAAACTGAAGATGATTCAAAGAAATGGAAAGACATCCCATGCTCTTGGATGGGAAGAATTAATACTGTTAAAATGGCTATATTACCCAAAGCAATCTACAGATTTAATGTGATCCCTATCAAAATACCCATGACATTTCCCCCAGAACTAGAATAATCCTAAAATATATCTGGAACCATAAAAAGTCAGAACTGTCAACACAATCCTGAGGAAAAAGAACAAAGCAGGAGGCATAACCCTCCTAAATTTCAGACAATACTACAAAGTTAAAGTAATCAAAGCCGCATGGTATTGCCACAGAAATAGATACATGGATCAATGGAATGGAATAGAGATCCCAGAAATAAACCCACACACCTATGGTCAATTAACCTTCGACAAAGGAGGCAAGAATATACAGTGGAGAAAAGATAGTCTCTTCAGCAAGTGGTGTTTTGAAAGTTGGACAGCCATATGCAAATCAGTGAAGTCAGAACATACCCTCACAGCATACACAAAAATCAACTCCAAACGGCTTATATGCTTAAATATAAGATAAGACACCTTCAAACTCCTAGAAGAGAACATAAGCAAAACATTCTCTGACGTAAATCATACCACAGTTTTCCTAGGTAGTTCTCCCGAGGCAGCAGAAATACAGTGTCACCTACATACAAACTTTCAAGTTGAAAACTTTCAAAGATGCAAACGTCCATTCGCGTGTCAAATCATGTAAGTTAGTTTGTGTATCTGGCATACATTGTCACGTGCATGCATCCTCTATAAGTGGTTGTGCTTTTGTGTGCTTTACAGTACTGTATTATAGAGTACAGTAGTACAGTACCTTTATTTCAAGGCCAAGATGTCTGGAGGCAAGTGTAAAAGCAGTGGTGATGTAGCTGGTACTGTTAAGAAGCGCCAAGCGATAATGATGGAAAGAAAAGTGAAAGTAATTGAGAGAGTGGATCGAGGCAAAAAGATGTTAGACATCGCTCATTCTTATAACATGAATCATTCAATCACTGGCACAAATCTAAAGACCAAGGACAAGATCTTGGAACATGTGAAGTCTGCTGTGCTGACGATGTTGACAAAATATCGAAGAAGCATGGAAAAGTGGTGGAGGAGATGGAGAAACTTCTCAGTGTGCAGATGCAAGACCAACATCAGCGCTGAGTCCTGCTCAGCTTAATGCTGATTCAAGAGAAAGCTAAAGGCCTTTATGAAGACTTGAAGAAACACGGAAAAGAATCAGAGGGCACATCTTTTAATGTCAGCCATGGCTGGTTTCATCGGTTCAAGGCTAGAGCCAAATTTCACAATGTAAAAGTAAGTGGAGAGGCAGCAAGTGCATATAGGGTAGATGTCCAGGAACTTCCGGAAACACTTTAAGAAATGATTGATGATGGTGTGTATTTACCCGACCAGGTTTTTAATGTGTATGAGACACAACTGTACTGGAAGATGCCAGACCAAAATTACATCAGTAAGGAGGAAAAGTTGATGCCGGGCTGTAAAACAGCAAAGGATAGGCTAACTGTTGTTTCGTGGCAATGCTTCTGGTGAATTGAAGCTGAAGCCTCTCTTAGTTTATCATTCAGAGAACCCAAGAACCCTTAAAAACATAGCCAAGGGCTCTCTTCCTGTTGTGTGGAAGCATAACCCTAAATCCTGGATTGCACAGGCCACGTTCCAGGACTGCTTTTACCACCACTTTATCCCAGATGTAGAGAAATATCGCTTGGAGAAGGACATTCCAGCAAAACATTCTTTTGCTGCTCAACAATGCTCTGGGCCATCCCCCATCCACGAATGACTTTCATCTCAACGTCAAAGTAGTGCATCTGCCACCGAATACTACATTGCTCATTCAACCTATGGACCAGGGAGTTAAAGTGACTTTCAAGAAATATTACTTATGTCCCACTTTTTGTCAGGCAGTGAAGGTAAGTGACAAATCAGGAACAACCTAGGGACAACTTTGGAAGGACTATAACATCCACAAGACCATAAAAAACACTGACTTTGCACGGTGTGAGGGTATGGTGGGCACCGTGGATGGAGTTTGGAAGAAACTTTGCCCACAGTTTGTTCGTGATTTTTGTGGATTTGAGAAGGTAGATCAGAAGTCTGAAGAGGTCTTCAGCAACGTAGTGACCCACAGAGAGAAGCTGCAGCTAGATCTGCAAGAGGACGACTTCATTGAACTCCTTGCTGTGCAACATGAGGAGCTTGCTGATGGAATTGGAGGTCCAGAGAAAGGATGAAGAGGGACAGGAGGAAGACGAGGTAACAGAAGAACTGAAGAGATTCACGACACAGAGAATGGCAACGGAATCTTCTTTATTTGAGGAAGCACTGTTCGTTTTTGAGGTATAGGACCCGAACCTAGAATGGTACCCAAAGGTGGCAACCATTCAGAATGCAATCCAGTGCTACGCTACCTTGTCACCTATGATGAGAAAAAAGGAACTACTACCCAGACATCAATGGATCATTTTTTCAAGAGGGTAGATAGAATGAAATCCAGCAAGGAACCAGAACCTCTGCCATCAATGTCAGGCGTGAGTGAAATGGCAGCTTGCCCTCTGTCTCCTACTGCTGATAATCCTCCACCTCTACCTTCTCCCACCTCCTCTGCCTCCTCCAGTCAGTAACTCTTCTTGCCTCTTCCCTCCATGCCAGCCCCAGTATCAAAGCTGTCGTACTGTACTACTGTACTTTTCTACTTACTGTACTATCAGATTAAAAACATTTTCTTTATTTTTGTGTTTGTTTTTTATGTATTGTTTGCATGGAAAGTATTATAAACATATTACGGTACAATACCATAGAGCCGACTGTGTAAGTTGGGTACCTAGGCTAACTTTGTGGGACTTACAAACAAATTGGACTTACAAACGCACTCTTGGAACAGAACTTGTTCATATGGAGGAGACTTACTGTAAAATCAAAAAAGAAACAAGAACTAACCAAACTTATAAGCTGTTGCACAGCAAAGGAAACCATAATCAAAATGAAAATACACCCTATGGACTGGGAGAAAATATTAGCAAATGATGAGACTGACAAGGGCTTAATTTCCAAACTATACAAACAGCTCATACGACTCAACAACAAAATAACAAATAACTCAGTGGAAAAATGGGTAGAAGACCTAAATAAACATTTCTCCAAAGAAGACATAAGTAGAGCCAACAGGCACATGAAAAGATGCTCATCATCACTAATGATTAGAGAAATGCAAATCCAAATTACAATGAGGTATCACTTCACACAGATCAGAATGGCCATCATTAAAAAAATCTACAATTAACAAATGCTGGAGGGGATATGGAGAAAAAGGAACCCTTCTACACTGTTGGTGGCCATGTAAGTAGGTGCACCCACTATGGAAAACGGTATGGAGGTTCCTCAAAAATGCTATAAAGAGAGTTGCCATATGATCTAGCAATCTCACTTGTGGACATATATCCAGACAAAACTATAATTCAAAAAGACACATGAAACCCTATGTTCATAGCAGCACTATTTATAATAGCCAAGACTTGGAAACAACCTAAATGCTCATTGAAAAATGAATGTATAAAGAAGGTGTGGCATACATATACAACAGATATTACTCAGACATAAAAAGAATGAAATAATGGCATTTGCAGCAACATGGATGGACCTAGAGATAATGATACTAAGTGAAGTAAGTCAGAAACAGAAAGACAAGTAGCATATAATATCACTTATATGTGGGATCGAAAACAGGACACAAATGAATATGTCAGTGAAACAGAAACAAACACACAGATACAGAAAACAGAGTTGTGGTTGCCAAGGAGAGAGCGAAGGAAAGATTGGGAGTTTTGGAATAGCAGAAGCAAACTATTCTACATAGGATGGACAACCCACAAAGACCTACTACTGTATAGCAGAGGAAACTATATTCAATATCCTGTGTTAAACCATAATGGAAAAGAATATATATATTAATTATATGTATATATAATTAATTATAATTAATTAATTATACAGAAATTAATACAACAATGTATAAAGGCTGCAGAGGGGGTGGAGAAAAGGGAACCCTCCTGCACTGTTGGTGGGAATGTAAACTGATACAGTCACTATGGAGAACAGTATGGAGGTTCCTTAAAAGCTAAAAATAGAACTATCATATGACCCAGCAATCCCACTACTGGGCATATACCTGGAGAAAACCATAATTCAAGAAGATACATGGGGCTTCCCTGGTGGCGCAGTGGTTGAGAATCCACCTGCCGATGCAGGGGACACGGCTTCGTGCCCCGGTCCGGGAAGATCCCACATGCCGCAGAGCGGCTGGGCCCGTGAGCCATGGCCGCTGAGCCTGCGCGTCCGGAGCCTGCGCTCTGCAATGGGAGAGGCCACAACAGTGAGAGGCCCGCGTACCACACACACAAAAAAAAAGATACATGTACCACAATGTTCACTGTAGCACTGTTTACAATAGCCAGGATATAGAAGCAACCTAAATGTCCACTGATGGATGAATATATAAAGAAGATGTAGCCCATATATATAATGGAATATTACTCAGCCATAAAAAGGAACAAAATTTAGTTATTTGTAGTGAGGTCGTTGGACCTAGAGTCTGTCATACAGAGTGAAGTAAGTTAGAAAGAGAAAAGCAAATACCATACATGAACACATATATATGGAATGTAGAAAAATGGTACTGACGAACCTAGTGATAGGACAGGACTAGAGGCACAGATGTAGAGAACGGACTTAAGGACACAGGGTGGAAGGGGAGACAGGGACGTAGTGAGAGAGTAGCACTGACATATATACATTACCAAATGTAAAAGAGCTAGTGGTAAGCGGCCACATAGCCAGGGAGATCAGCTCGGTGCTTTATGACCCCCAGAGGGGTGGGATAGGGAGGGTGGAGGGAGGCTCAAGAGGGGGGATAAGGGGAATATACGTATACCTATAGGTGATTCACTTTGTTGTAAAGCACAAAGTAATACAGTGTTAGAAAGCAATTATACTCCAATAAACATGTATTAAAAAACCCACAACATTGTAAATTGACTACACTAGAAAATATTTCTTAAGTGCAAAACATTTTTTGAATGTAAGTTTTATTGTGTGTGTGTACCACAGGTTCAATATATATGAATTATGTCAAATTAATTACATTGTTTTTCAAAATAAAGAATTTTGGATATTCTACATCAGCTTCTCAATATAAACGCAGAAAAACTATATTCTTTTTTTCTAAAGTTCAGAAATAGCCATTTTCCTCATTCGGTATACTATAAACCACTAACTATTAAAAAGGGAATCGAGACCTCTTCCTTGCAAAGGATTATTTCTCCACTCACACAAGTTTAATAGAATGTTCCACAATGAACTGACTTCCCACCTTAGAGACATGAGATTTTTGCATCCTGAAATCCCTTTCTTGCAAAAATGTCCAATTAGCATCCTAGCATTACAGAAAATAAATGCTTTTTTCTGGATCTCAAATTCCATACAACTTTATCAAGACATCACGTATGTTTTTTTACACACACAGACTGTATTTTATTTTTACAACAGATAAATCAACTGACACCAAGCATTGTAAATGGATGACCACAACAAAAGCAACAATGACTGCAATTACCAAACACGAATCACACTCAGCCGATGTCAGAATATTGACATCCAGTCCAGTCATCGCTCCACTCTAACAGTTTCTTTACTTTGCAGTGAAAGACATCATGGATTTTTAAATTATCAGCACTCACCTGAGGTCTTTAAAAATCAACAAAAACATACTTTTGTGATCTCTTTCATTTATTCTGGTTCTAAGTGGTCATTTCTAAACGAAAGTATTTAAGTATGTTAACGTCATCTTATAACATCATATTTCAAATGACTGACTACTGTCTCTCCAAAGATGAAATATCAGGAACTCATAATTAGGGTCTCCAAAGATTTACTGCCTGAGTCTGTATTACCCTTCTGCTGAACTCCACACTGTTCATTATTCTCTGAGAATATTATTTTTCTTGTATGGCCAGCACACGCTCTTTCATTTCATGAAGTTTCTTCCTACAATTTTATGCTTAGTTTATTTCTGAGAATATGCATTATTTCAGGTTGATATTTATAGACACAAAGAATTCTCTATAATTCCCTGAGAGTTTCAAGAACTCCTTCTTCTTTTATTTTAATACCTAGATTCTGAAGCTCTCCACAAAGCATTACTAAAATTGCTTTTACATAAATATCTACATATTAATCACACATTAATGCATTTACAATTGTATTATGCTTTATTGCTAATTTTGGAGCATATACGTAGCTGTCTTATTTACCACCCTCTTGGAAATCATTTTAATATCTGCACTTAGGACTTGAAAGAGAATTGATAAATAAAAACATGAAGAATATGCAAATACAATTTATATTTTTCTCATAAAATTATCCAGAAAAAAGAAGAGTCCTGATACTCTGCAGGCATGATACTCAAGAATGTGTAGTCGGGCTTCCCTGGTGGCGCAGTGGTTGAGAATCTGCCTGCGGATGCAGGGGGCACGGGTTCGTGCCCCGGTCCGAGAAGATCCCACATGCCGCGGAGCGGCTGGGCCCGTGAGCCATGGCCGCTGGGCCGGTGCGTCCGGAGCCTGTGCTCCGCAACGGGAGAGGCCACAGCAGTGAGAGGCCCGCGTACCACCAAAAAAAAAAAAAAAAGAATGTGTAGTCTTCCGGCAGGAAAACATGCAGTAATCCATGTGGCAGAGTTTACCTGTGACCAGCTGGGGTTAGTGACCTGTGCATTCCTTACATGCAACATATCAGGAGTGGAAAAAGGGAATTTGTCAGTTGTGGCAATCAGTATCATGAAGATTTATAGCAGGTCATGCTCATATATTCAGCACAGGTACAATCAAAAGTTTGCTCAATTCTGGGAGATCTAAGTCCGTATCTGTTACCTCGTCTTTAACGAGGAAATGTCAGAACTGACTTAACAAAAAAAAAAGTGTTTGTTTGTTTTAATTACAGTCACGGTGGGTAAGACATAGCTCAGAACAGCTAATGTGACTTACTGATTCGTTCATCAGGAAATACAGTTTCACCTTTCCTGTTTATTCTCCACATCCTGTAGTAAGTTAAGTTTCAATGAAAGATAAATCTACAGGGTGAAAAGAAAAGAAAACTGACATGTGTTGAAAAGATCATTCTGACAGGTTTGACCACGTATGTCCGTGTTTCTGGCGATGGACACAAGCCAGAGCTCCCGACTCTGACGTTTTCGCTGATGTCATTCCCCTTGATCCTCAATTTGGAAGTGGATAAAAATGTTTTCTATGTTTTCTTCTTTAAGAAATTAAATCAAGAATGCTTTCTAGACATGATCCTCTAAAGATTTTCAGTCAGTGGTCATCAAGAGAAGAAAAGCACAGAATCTCATCCCCACCGAAGAGTGACATTCAGTCAGGCAACAGAATTCTCCCCAGAATCAGAGCTTCATCTTTAACATGCGATCAAAGGTTTTCACAGGTGCTGCCTCACTCTGCAGTCAGCCCTACCATATGGGATTGGCTCTGAGAATCTCACATCAGATGACTGACAAACATGTCATAGGACCCTGATCTGCTACCACATCCTGCCTCGCTTAATGATCTCCTGCAGGGACATTGGAATATTCCAGGATATTTCCTGGAGCCCTCTACTCTATACAGGTACACTTCCAAGTAGAAACAGAAGCTTTGATTTTCACTGGGACCCCTGCTCTGTCCAACCAACCTCTCTAGAAATATGATGTTCTAACCTCTCCTGATTAGAACATTTCAAGGTCTCTCCCTGTGCTAATTTAGTAAAGGTAAAGGAGAAACAAGAAAGAGCAAACTATGCAGGGAGCAATATATAAGATTCCTTTCCTTAATGTATTTATCTGATATACCCAAATATTGAGAAATATAGATTCATTTCAGAATGGTCAAGAAAAGAGGAGGAGGAACCTCTATGCCAACAGTATATATAAAACGGAATCAATATTGCATAAGCTCCAGCCTAAGTTTAGCTACGAGGTACTAACTCTTCTCATAAAGAAGAAAGAGTTCTCCATCACTTGAAGCACACTGAGGCCTCAGACAGCTGGACACTGAGGGTGTAGTCTCCTCACGCGAATTCTGTACCTGCGTCACAGAGCAATGAAACAGTCCCAAAGAATTATTAAGGATGAGGTGGGGAATCGAAAGAAGAAAGATGAATCCATACTCTCCCCTAGCATCTGTTCTGCTGGATATTACCACCACCGTAGCCCAATATGACCTTCCCACTTTTCTCTGGGCCTCCCTACTTTCCACCTCCATCCTCTCAGTATATCTTACCTACACTTGGAAACGACTCTAGTTTTTCCACTGGTCTTTATCAACAAGTAATCCAAATAGCAACTGTGTATATAACTCCTTAGAGACCTCAGGTCTGACTCATTAATACATGACCTTCCAAGTCCAAAGTTTTCCTAATTCCCTTTATTTTTTTTCTAATTTCCATGTACTTACACTCTCAGGACTTCCACTGTTCTCGGGTTCGTGTTCCCTGCAAAATCTGTCAACCTAGACATAGACTTAAGTACCACCCTTTAATTATCTCCTAGGTTATCCAGTTTTTAAAAAAGCCTCAGCAAGCCTTATGGACTTTATTAAAGACTCTTTAAGATAACCCACGGGGGATAGCAGTACACCCACACATATCTATTTAATACACCCTCAGAGTAATGAAGACTCTCAGCTCTTCTCCTTCAACGTATGCAGTGTCTCGCCCATCTGATTACTGTCTGCTGTATCCCAGGTCCACTCCCTTCCCTCGTATTACATTCTTTCCCAATTTTGTATGTTGGTAAAATCAAATAACATAAAATATAACATGTTAATTATTATAAAGTGCAGCGTTCAGTAATATTAAATACATTCATATTATCGGGCGATCAACATCGCCATTTATCTTTCTAATTCTTTTCTACGTTTTAAAACTGTAACTCTATATCTTTTAAACCTAACTTTCCTTTTTGTTCCATAAACACATGAAAAGCATCATTACCCTCCCAGATCTATGGTTTTGACTACACTAAGTACCCCATATAATTGAAATAAGTAGTTGTATTGTTATGACTCACTAAAAGTCACAAAAGTGGCATTTTTGGAAGCTAAATGTCCTCAAGATTCATCCATGTTGTAGCACATTCCTAGATCTTTTCCTTCTTCACACTGAATAATATTGTATTCTATGAGTATACCACACTTTGCTTATCCAGGAACCAGTGAATGAACACGTAGGTTGCTCTCATATTTTAGTTACTCTGATTATTACTGCTCTAAACACTAGAGTACAAATATTTAAGACCCTGATTTCAGTTCCTTTGGGTATACCTCAGAGTAAGATTCCTGGATCATGGAGTAATTCTATTTTTCAATATCTGAAAAACTGCCATACTCTTTTGCAAAGCAGCTGTATCATTCTACATTCCCTCTGACACATCACAATGCTTCCTACTCCCTCACTTCCTCACCAATACTTGTTTTCTGCTTGTGTATGTGTGTGTGTGTGCTTGTGTGTGTATGCATGCACACAAATATATAAACACGCATTTAGTGATATGGAGCATCTATTCAAGTGCTTAGTCGTTTGTACATCTTTTTGAAGAACCATCTATTCAAGTCTTTTATCCATTTTTGAATCAGGGTGTTTGCTTTTTGTTGAGTTGTAGAAGTTCTTGGTATATTCTGAAGAGAAATCTCTTGTCAGATAGATGGCTTTCAAATATTTTCTCCCATCTGTGGGTTGCCATTTTATTCTGTTTACATTTCTTTCATACACATTATTTTTTAATTATGTACTGCAAATTGTTTATTTTTTGTTAGCTGTACATTTGTTGTTCCTTCATTTCATACTGAGGAAGACACTGCCAAATCCAATGTCATGAAGCTCTTGTCTTGTGTCTTCTTCTAAGACTGTTTAGTTTATTAGGTCTTATATTTAGTTTCTTGATACGTTTTCATTATTTTTTGCATATGATGTTAGGTAAGGGGTCCATCTTCCTTATTTTGCACGTTGACAACAAGACTTCTCAGCACCATTTGTTGAAAATACTATCCTTTTTACTTTGAAAAGTCTGGCAACTTGTCAAAAATCATTTGGCCATATATCAGGGTTTATTTCTAGGTGTTCTATTCTATTCTGTTGGTCTTGAATAGAGGAGAAAATAGTATAACCTATCCAGGTTGATGAAGAACATAAAGAAAGACCAGGACTGAGAATTAGGAGGGCAATATAAAACAGCAGGAAGTAAAAGACAGTGTGAGAGAAGATCTTGTATTTGCGAGTTCATGGAAATATGATCATGCTAAAACCAGTAAACACCTCACTTTGAACAATACGGTAAATGTGCTGGCAAGAAACATAACACTTACCCATCTCTGGGAAATATAGTATGGGTATAAAGATAAACTACACACAGATATATGAAAAAGGGAAGGGTTTTCATGGTGTGAGAATATTGTGGGACCTGAAATACAATTTACTTCTGTTCTAGCATTGTCTCTAAAATTTAGCAAAGTGTATATACAAGCAATTCCAATTCTGGTAATGTGTGTTTGACAGGTTTATATATGAACTTCAGCAGACCAGTAAATGTACATTCATAGTAGGACCATTCCCTAAACCAAAAAAACAAAACACAAAAACTGGAAAGACTAGAGTTCACGTTGTCAACACACATACAGATGCAGTGATGGTTTACGGTCCAAAAGCAGAAGGTGAGCATGGGTACAAGAGGTTAATCCCCAGGCTGGGCTGGGGTGCACAGTTTGAGGGTAACACAGGTAGAAAAGGCTTTTGTCCTATCCTTGAGTTTTGAGGTATGGAAATTCACAGGTCACTACCTTCATTTCAAACTGAATGAATGCACTATTCCATTTTTTAAAACAGGCGAAGTAAACATGAGTGATAATAAATTTCAAACTGTCACGAATCAAACAAGATACTAAGAAAAATTAAATAATATGATTTAAGAATGAAGTGGAGAGACTGTCCAAGATGGTAGCATTCAGAAACTCAGAGCTGGATGCCTCTCAGACGCACACCAAAGTCACAATTGTTTACAGAGCAGCAACTGAAGAAAAGAGCGGGACTCACCATGAAAGATGTTTTACAGCTAAAGACATAAGAGGCCCCTCGGCAAGGCAGGAAGGACAGGGCAACATCTCAATAGCATCAAGACCCACACCACCTGGGGGTGGCCCACACATGGGAGAATAATTACAATTTCTGAGGGGCTCCCAGAGAGCCCAGGGATCCTGTGCTGGGAAGAAGAGTTCCTAGAAAGTTGGGCTTTGAACACCAGTAGTGCTTATTTTCCAGAGAGCCAGAGGGTTGTGGGAAATAGAGATTCCACTCTTAGAAGATGCTCACAAAATCCCACGTGATCCGAGAATCAGAACAGAAGCAGTCATTTGCAAGGATCCTGCGTTACACCTACCCCCTGATCTTAGAGAGTCTCCCAGAGACGCAAGAGGCATTTACAGCACAGCCTCAGGGACATGGACACTGGCAGCAGCCATCTGGGGGAGCTCATTCTACCTCGCGGCCACTGGCACCAGCAAGCAAAATTTCAGAATCCTCCCTCTATCTATTTAGCCTCAGGACCTAGCCTTACCCATTTCCACCACACTATACACACAAGCACTAGGGGGCTGCAGGCCAAGCAACTAACTGAGCAGGCGCATAGCCACATCCACCAGCGAACACGATGCCTTCAGACCCTCAGTGCACAGCTGCCCCTGGACATGGGCCCAGCCACCAAAAGCCCAAGGACCAGCCTCCAGACCTCAGTGGACAGGCGCCAGCCCCAGAGTCCCTGACCCCTCTGACCAGTGAGCCTCCTCTGGCCTTGGAATCAGCCTCACTGTCGGCAGGTGATTACTGCCCAGGGACTGGATGGAGCTTTGACCTACACAACCGCAAACCTGCTCCAGCAGTGGGATCGGCCTCGTACACCAACAGGTACACACCGGCCCCAGGAATACCACAGCCCAGCAGCCTGTGTGGCCAGAACACTCCCTTGCAGGCCAGAAGCAACCACGGGCTCAGCTGGGTCCTGACCCTGCCCGTCAGAATGCCAACACAAGACTAGGGACAGCCCAGACCCTGCAGAGAGCTGTGTCAGGGACAGTGATCCAACACCAACTCTGCGACTCCTGGGGCCTGCAGCCAGAACTCGGGACCTGGGTCTTCCTCCCAGTCGCCAGCATAGCCCCAGGACCAGGGACTGGGCACTAGCCCTGATACCACCTGCACTGCAATTCTACCCAGAAGTGAACCAGCACTAGATTTGGTGTCTCCCAGAGTTTTTCAGCGAGCTGCCTCACGATTTAGCCTCAGCAAGTAGCACAGACAGCCTCCACACAAGGCAGGGTCTGGCAAACAAGCACTCTGGGGGCAGCCAAGCCTACCAGACCATCCACAGTAGTCAGCCCACCACAACAGAAGAGCCCAAGCAGCCCACATAGGGGGTACACCTAGAACATATAGTTCTAGTGACCAGGGGACAGTGGGTTGCTGGGACACATAAGACCTCTCCTACAAAAAGCCACTTCTCCAAGGTCAGGAAACGAAATGAACTTACTACATACAGAGCAATAAAAACAGCAAGTTAAGAAAAATGAGGTGATACAGAAACACGATCCAAATGAAGGAACAAGATAAGAACTCAGAAGAAGATCTAAGTGAAGTGGAGAGAGCCAATCTCCTCAACAAAGAGTTCAAGGTAATGACTGTAAAGATGATCAAAAAACTCAGAAGAATGGACATCCAGAGCAAGAAGTTATAATGTTTTTAGAAAGAGTTAGACCATTAAAGAACAACAAAACAGAGATTAGGAATACAGTAACTGAAATGAAAAATACACTAAAAGGAAACTACTGTAGACTAAATGATACAGAGGAATGCATCCGAAAACGGAAGGACAGAGCACGGGCGGTCACTGAGGATGAACGGGAAAACAATAGATTAAAATGCAATGAGGAAAGTTGAACAGACGTGTGACACAACATCAAGTGTACTAATATTTGCATCATACTGGTCCCAGAAGCAAAAAGGTACGAGAAAGCAATGTAGAACATACCTGAAGACATAAGAGCTGAAAAGTTCCATAACCTGGGAAAGAAAACAGACATCCAAGTCCAGTAAACACAGTAAGGCCCAAACAGGATCAAGCCAAGGAGGACCACACCAAGACTCATTGTCATTAATCTGGCAACAAAATAAAGAGAAAAAGACACTAGTAAAAGGAGCAAAGGAAAAGCAACAAGTTACAAACATGGGAACTTGCATCAAGTTATCAGCTGACTTTTCAGGATAACCTCTGCATGCCAGAAGGGAGTGGCATGGTATATTTAAAGTCGTGAAAGGGAAAAGCCTATAACCAAAAATACTCTACCCAGCAAGGCTCTCCTTCAGATTTGGTGGTGAGATCTCAAGTTTTACAGAGAAACAAAACTAAAAGAGCTCAGCATCGTCAAACCAGCGGGATGAGAAATCTGAAAGGGGCTTTTCTAAGTGAAAAAGAAAAGGCCACGACTGAAACATAAAAATTAGGAAAGGAAACTTACTAAAGGAAAAACCTCATTGGATAAGGCAAATATTCAACACAGGTAGTAAATCAACCATGAACACAGCTAATAGGAAGGATGAAAGAAAATACTAATAAAATCATCTATATTCACAATAAGAAGGTAAGGGACACACAAGACAAGTAGATGTAAAATATAAGGTCCAATTCAGTAACTGTGGTGGAGCAGAGTAACAGTGCAGGGTTGTTAGTGTCCACGTGAAATTAAGAGCTCAGCAACTTCAATAATCACACACACGCGCACGCACACACACACACACACACACACACACACACACATTTAAAAAAACTGAAAGAAATCCAAACATAACATTAAAGATAGTCCTCACATCACAGATGAAGAGAATAAAAGGAGAAGAAAGGAACACTGAAAAAATTAAAGAGGGATTCTAAAAATACCCAAGACAGATGAAAATGAACACACAATGATCCAAAATCTATGGGACACAGCCAACGCAGTTCACAGGGAGAAGTTATAGTGATACAAGCTTATTGTTAGGAAACAAGAAAAACATCAAATAAACAACCTAACATTACACCTGAAGGAATTAGATAAAGAAGAAGAAAACAAAACTCAAAGCTGTCAGAAAGAAAAAAATTAAGAAAACAATACCATATGCAATCACACCAAAAAGAATAAGATACCTAGGAACAAACACACCTAAGCAGTAAAAGACATGTACTCAGAAATCTATCAGCCGTTGGTGAAAGAAGTTGAAGGCAACAGAAAAAGATGGGGAGAATATAGCATGTGTGTGGATGGCAGAATTAATACTGTGAAAATAAACTTACTACCAAAGACAACCTACAGATTTAATGCAATCCCTATCAGAATACCAAAGCATTTTCACAGAACTTGAAAAAGTAATTTGAAAATTTGTATAGAAACACAAAGACCCCAAATAGCCAAACAATCTTGAGAAAGAACAGAGCTGGAGGCATCACACACCTTGACTTCAGATTAGACTGCAAAGCGACAGTAATCAAAGAGAATCGTACCGGAGCAAAAACAGACACAAAGATCACCGGAATAGAATAGATATCCCAGAAATAAGCCCACACACTTCTATTTAATTGATTTATGATGAAGCAGGAAATATGGAGAAAACACGTCTTTTCAATAAGGGGTACTGGGAAAACTGGTCAGCTACATGGAAAAGAATAAAATTAGATTATTTTAGCACACCATATATAAAATAAATGCAAAACTGAATAAAGACCTAAACGTAGGACCAGAAACCATAAAACCCCTAGAGGAAAATATAGAACATTCTTGAACATAAATGATAGCAACAGTTTTAGGTTCAGTCTACTAAGGCAAATGAAACAAAAGCAAAAATAAACAAGTGGGACTTCACTAAACTTAAAAGATTTTGAATAGCAAAGGAAACCAAAGACAAAATGAAAAGACAAGCTGCTGAAGTAGTGACAATATTTGCACATGATAAGACGTGAACATCAAAAAGATGACCAAGCAAGAGTTCATATCTAAACTACAGAAATGGCACATACAACTCAATATCAAAAAAATACCCAAAATCTTTTTTAAAAAATGAGAAGACCTAAATAGACATTTTTCCAAGGAAAAAATACAGATAGACAGACAGAACTCACAAAGATGCTAAACATAGCTAATTGGCAGTAAAATGCAAATCAAAACTGAGATATATCACCTCAGTCTTGTCAGAATGGCTGTCATCAAAAAGATCACAAATAACAAAGGTTAGTGAGGATGTGGAGAAAGGGAAACACATGTACACTCTTGATGTGGAGGTGAAGTAGTGCAGCTACTGTGGAAAGCAGAATGGAGGTTCCACAAAAAACTAAAAAGAGAACTACCATAATATCCAACAATTTCACTCTTGGGTATATCAGAAGAAAACAAAAACACTATTTCAAAAAAATAACTGCACATCAATATTTGTAACAGTGTTGTTTGCCATAGCCAAGAGACAGAGTCAAACTCAGTGTTCATCACTAGGTTAGGGGATAAAACAGATTTTTTATGATGACTTCAGTCAAACTAAGTGTTCATCACTAGGTTAGGGGATAAAACAGATTTTTTATGATGACTTCAGCAAAAAATGAAATTTTGCCATTTGCAAGAACATGGATGGATTTGGAGGCTATTATGCTTAGTAAAATAGGCCACAGAGAAAACAAGCATGGCATCTAAAAAATTGAATACAACAACAAGAACAAGAAAAAACAGCCTCACAGGTTAAAGAACAGACTAGTGGTTACCAGCAGGGAGAGATAGGGTGGAGGAGCAAAAGAGTGGTAGCAGATTTGGAGGTATAATCACTAGGTATATAATCAATCATCTACAGTGATGTACTGTATAGCATGGGGAATATAGCCACTCTTTTATAGTAAGTATAAGTGGAGAAGAACCTAAACTTTTATGAATCGCTATGTTGTACCTCTGAAACTAATATAATAATGTATATTAACTATAGATCAATAAAATATAAAGTAAGGAACAATAAAAGGGAGACAGATTATTAGATAGAAATCAATTAAATAAACACAAGTTTTGAAAATCAAGGAATTAAAAAACAACATGTAAGACACAACATTGGCATTTGAAGTGTATAATCTATTTATTTAAAAGAAATCATGGGCTTCCCTGGTGGCGCAGTGGTTGAGCATCCACCTGCTCATGCAGAGGACATGGGTTCGTATCCCGGTCCGGGAGGATCCCACGTGCTGCGGAGCGGCTGGGCCCATGAGCCATGGCCGCTGAACCTGCGCGTCTGGAGCCTGTGCTCCGCAACGGGAGAGGCCACAATGGTGAGAGGCCCATGTACCGCAAAAAAATAATAATAAATAAATAAAAATAAATAAAAAATAAAAGAAAGAAAAGAAATCATTTAAGTGGTGAAAAATGGTACCCATTCTCACAATTTTGTATATCTAGGGTAAATTATTATCTACAAAAATATTTTACAAATATTCACTCTAAAAGAAAGAGAAAATTTGGATTAACCCATTTTAGTATACAAATTTAATATCAAAGTCTCCATGTCAAATTGATTTGAATAAGTTCTGTTAGCCACTTCTAGTTTCTTTGTGATGTAAAATCTTTTAAAGCATAAAATCAGCCTTTCTGCATTATTCCATTAGACATACATAGAAGTGAAAAGAAACAAGAAGACAGAACAATCAACCAGGAAGGTGAATTTACTGAGAAACAGCCATTCGTTCTCCCTCCTCCTTTTCTTTTCCTCCTTTTCCAGGTCTCTTTCGGTTCCAATCAAGAGAAGTCTTGAGAGTTCTGAGAATATTTCTTTGAGGGCTTCAAATCACCATACCTACAACTTCTGCCACAACTACACACACACGGGAACAAAAATAAACCTCTGCTATCTACTCATGTAGGAGGGATTCATGCAAAATAAACTCCTACAAGGAGACCAACGGGTGAGTTTTCTACCTGTTCTTTATAATGTCCTTCCATTAGAGTAAATCCCACACATGATGAGGCAGAAGCAGTTATGTGAGCTTTTCCTTGAAGTCAAAACTCTTACATTCATTTCAAGTACCTGGTGATCATAGGGTACAGCCAGGGAAAGTGCCATCCCCCTTGCGGGGGGGTGGCGGTGAATAGGCTCCCACAACCGTGCACTTCCTGATGTACACATTCTGGAGAAACAAAGGGCGGTCACACCGCAGTCAGCCTGTCAGGCTGTCGGGCCACTGCCAACCCGAGCAGCCTGGAAGTGCCCCATCAGTTGCTGAAAGCGAAACTTTGTCCCCCCTGTGAAGCCAGGCAATTTTGGCCAGAGGGTCAGAGGAGACTATTAATCAACTCCTCCTCTCTGCTCAGCTCCTTGGGGTTACAGCAACCCCATCTCCAAGCCCAAATCTGCCCCTGGAGTGCCGAACTGGAAGTGGCAGGTGGGCTGTGCCGGTGCTTCAGCGCCCTCTGGAGGTTGTCTGCTCTAATGGCAACTCTCAGCCCTTCCTCCTCCCCCTTCCCTAGTCCTGGGGGCTGCCTTGGCCTCCTGCAGCTGCTGGCCTGATTTCATTCTTCTTTTTTCTCCAATTACAATTGAAGTGTCCTACAGAGGTATGGAATCTCTTGAAGAAGGAAGATCTTTTAGTCAATACACCTTAACAGTGAGAAGTTGATTTCAAGAATGAACCTGAAATACTATATTTTTCTCCTGATGATTCCAAGGAGAGACAGCTCAAGTTTTCTAAATCATAAGAAAAACCAAGGTAAATATGATCTTCTGAGCCAGAGATGAAAAAACAGTTTTTAGCACCCTCTCCTCATGTCATATGACTGGGATTTAAATCAATCAACTGCCACTGGTTTTTAAATCACATGACCCAACTTTAAATCAATCAGCTGCTTCCCTGTAACTCAGGTGACTTGGCTTTGAACAGTAAGAAATGAAGAGGTATAAAAATGTTCTGAACAATAAATGGAAAAGCAACATTTTAGAAAGTGTTTTTTTTTCTTTTCGAATGGACCATTCATTGGATACGGAATAAAGGATTCTCTTGTGGATTTCTTGAACTGTAAGCATATACAATGTCTCCGTTGGCGTGATTGACTTAGTTTTGGGGGTTTTGTTGTTGTTGTTGTTAACATCCTTATTGGAGTACAATTGCTTTACCATGTTGTGTTAGCTTCTGCTGTATAACAAAGTGAATCAGCTATTCGTATACATATATCGCCATATCCCCGCCCTCTTGTGTCTCCCTCCCACCCTCCCTATCCCACCCCTCTAGGTGGTCACAAAGCACCGAGCTGATCCCCCTGTGCTATAGGCAGCTGCTTTCCACTAGCTATCCACTTCACCTTTGCTAGTGTATATATGTCCATGCCACTCTCTCACTTCATTCCAGCTTACCCTTCCCCCTCCCTGTGTCCTCAAGTCCGTTCTCTACGTCTTTATTCCTCTGCAGCGACTCCTGCTAAGGATGGATACTTCCTTTTATGCTCAGGAATATGCCCTAGTTTAAATATGATTTGAGTTTGATCCTGTGAACCATCAGAACTTCCCACGGGAGATAAATGAGGAGATTCGGGCCTTTATTAGTACGCACGGTGAACACGGGTGTCCTGGCTGTACTTGCCAACCCTCCTCATTTACCCACCTATTTTTATCCACCTTTCTCCCTGTGAGTACCTTTGACCAACCCTGAGCTCAGGCTCCTGACCTATGACAGTGACTTTGTCGTCAGTCTTTCTTTAAAAATGGACAGGTAACAAAATGAATGTAACCTAGAAGCAGCAGCTCAGTAAGGGAAATAAAATCACCAGTAATTATCTAATCACAGCCACAGCCATCCAGGGCTCAGGTCCCATAAGAATGGGACCTTCCTCAATTTGAAGGGCATCCAATCAAATAAGTAAAGGTGTTGCTCACCTCTGCCACTTGGAGGGATTGCTAGGCAGTCTACCCAGTGTATGCTAACTGCAAAACACTGTCATGGTTTTGAAATACCTATTTTCCAGGAAAGATTTTTGGGGTGCATGGGGAAGGTTTCTTTTTGACATCAAGCAAAAAATAAATCACCAAGCTCTTTAAGCACAGGGGTTTTTAAGAGGGCAGTAGAAGGAGGGAATGGGCAGAAAAGACGATCTTCTCTGAAGTGAAGGTCGTTTTTCCAAAAGAGTAGGATTTAGTCTCAGTTTAAGGAGAACACTTTTAAGTAGCTGGGGCAGCTCCAAACTGCAGTTTAGGGAATGAGTGCTTCAAAATAACAGGGCTGTAAAAGTCCTGGCAAGGCAGCAAGAGGATGAAGAGTTGGTTTTGCATAGTTTTGAACATAGGAGTAAAGAAGCAGAGGCATCTCTGACTAAAGGGCCCTGAGATCCTATGGCATCAGTGGGTCAGTTGCAGGGGGTGTAGGGGCGATATTTCTCTCTCAACGTCTCCCAGAGCAGCCACCCCTCTCTACCCCACCCCGCTACTCCTTTCACCCTTCCTGCCTCCACTGTTGGGTCCCCAGGGACAGCACTTCTTAAGCTGGAGCGCTCAGGCACCATCTCTGCAGTCTGGATTCTTCCTGGAGCCTGGCACGTTCTGGGACAGGAAGGCAGGTCTGCAAGGGCGCTGGGTTGCAGCCGGACCTGGAGGCCTGGAGGGGAACTGGAGTCATGAAGCCCACCCACGTCCTTGAAGCCGGGGAAGGAACGCATCTTCCTAACAGTACTTCTCAGGTCTCAGCGGGTTCCCCACCCGACGGTGATCCATACTCACTTGAGGCAGCAAGGACTGCCTCTAACTGGCCCCCTCCATTCCGCCTTAAGGGTCCTCGCACATGTGTGAGAGCACAGGCCCCGGATCTATGCACTCGACTGAGGCCAGTGCTGCCGGGGTCCCTCCAGTCCCATCCCCCGGCCCCTCCCTCTGGGACTGTATCTAATAGAAGAGAGAGCACAGAGGAATTGGCTGAATCAAGGGACCCGGGAGCCTGGGTATGAGTTTGAAGACCGAGAATCTAAAGCGCAATTACATATTATTGGAAACTCTTGTGGAGTGTGTAGGGGGAGGTTAGGAGATTGAGAGGCTGAGTCGACCTGGTGAGTCCAGCCCCAGGACACCACAAAGCCCCTCCCCCCTTTCCCTGCCATCAGACAAGGGGTGCCGCAACTCCAGCCGGGACTCTGCACTTCCCCCTCCCTGATTCTCCTCCAGAAGAGCAGGTGGCCCCCCTCTGAGGGCAAGGGAAGACAACGGACCAAGTCCCCCTGCACTAAGGCGCTACTGGAGCTCTTCCTGAACAGCAGTGCTGGCTTGGAGCGAACCCGTGCACTGCCAAAATTGGTCTCGTCCTGCAGCTGAGGGACGCAGACTTTAAGTCAGCTGCCCTGGCTTTAAAACAATCAACCCCCCCCCCTTTAAGTCAGGTGACCCGACTTTAAATCACTGTGTGCCCCTCAAGCCTGCAACTTCCAAAGTTGGGAACTTCACTTTGATCCCACACATGGTATGAGGGTGTACTTCATGTACCAGAAGGGTCTAGGTACTCTGGGGTACAGCAAGCAGTGCAGGACGCAGCAGCTCCCAGGCAAAGCTGGTGATGCACAGGGAGAGCAGGCACAGCCAGGCATGCAGAGGTTCCAGGACGGGAGCTGGGGCACAGCCAGCCGCGAGGCTGTGAAAGCAGAGGATCTGAGCCTTCTTGACAAAGGCAAACCCAGAGGATGGATGAGAAACAAAGACCAGATGAAACATGGATTTGAAAATCACATGCTGCTCTTGAAATTGGGGTGGGGGCACCCCAGATTTGAATCCTCTTACTCAACAGTTGCTAGTGTTTTGGCATTTGTCCAATTCCTTATAAAATTTACTGATAATATCTAACCCATAGAATACTGCATTTGTAGTGGTATTGCGTGCTAATGTCTCTATAGTGGAATAATCTTTTCTACGAGAAAAATGTACACTATCCGAATTAAATTAAAACCCCTCTTTATAAAGTACTGTATCTGACTTCCCTGGTGGCGCAGTGGTTAATAATCTGCATGCTAAGGCAGGGGACATGGGTTCGAGCCCTGGTCAGGGAAGATCTCACATGCCGCGGAGTAGCTAAGCCCATGTGCCACAACTACTGAGCCTTCAGGCCACAACTACTGAAGCCCGCACGCCTAGAGCCGATGCTCCACCACAAGCACAGCAAGAGAAGCCACTGCAATGAGAAGCCCACGCACTGCAACAAAAAGTAACCCCTGCTTGCTGCAACTAGAGAAAGCCCATGCATAGCAAAGAAGACCCAACGCAGCCAAAAATAAATAAATAAATAAATAAATATTTTTTTAAAGTACTATATCCTTCTGTACAACTTCTCTGGGAAGAACAGAGAGATGGCGTGGGAGAGTGAGAAAGACCAACATTTAGTGCACATGTCTCATGCAGGTGCTCTGCTGGCTCAGATAGTTTTATCCCCACTTTTACAAAGGAGGAAATAATCTCAGAGAGGTTTGGTAATTTTCCCGAAGCCAAACAGCTATTGAGTGGCAGAACCAGGATCTGAACCAAGTCTGTTACCTTAAAGCCTAAGTCCTCATCACAACAAAACTCAATTCATATTGACATTTATCGAATTACATTGCAACCTGGGGAGTTCTTGGCACAATCCTGAATAAGAGTGAGAAAGAAAGAAATAGCATTGTTCATACAGTCAATCAAAAATTTTGGAGCAGCTACTAGATGCGTGGCCCTTTTCGGGGTTCAGCAGTGATCAAGACAGGAAGAGTCCTGCTTACACAAACCATGTAGTGGGGAGGAAAGACGGGTGCAACTTGGCTGAGGGATTCAACTTGCTGGGCCTCTGTTTTCTCATCTGGAAAACGGGATGGGTGTTCCTCATTTCCTGGGATTGTCCAGCCCTCACATTCTCTGATTCCATAAGAATCATTTGTTTTCCTGTTTCTTTAAAATTCATTCAGGCAATGAGCTGTGATGAATGTTGTCAGCTGCTCCTCAAATCACTCTATTCCCACCCTCTTCCTGTGATCAGGTCTTTCTCCCAACATGACTCACAATCAATCAAGTCACAGAACCTAAGGGGCACCCAGCAGGAAAATTCCAGACCTTGTTTCTCAGGAGCTCTGAGGTCTACCTGCGAGGTAAACTTAACACACCTGGCACAAGGCGGCCATCCCGGGTTTCACATCAACATGATCTCAGGCACAAACCTCCTGGCTTTTCCATTGTGTCTTTAAGTTACTTGTTGAAACAACTGCACAACTATGACAAAGATATAAAATCAGGCATCTTCTGCCCCAGTGCCTGCTCATAAATGATTTTCTGCCACTTTAATGATAAAGATAGAACATTTCAACATTCTGCTGCCCTTATTATTTGTCATTTTTCTTGATATTTCTATTGAATACTCTTTCAATATTTTAACAATGGAACATTTATTTACCTTGTTCCAGACCCAGCCTGTAGTGGTAAAGGTTTTGTTGTTATATTTCTATTATGTTTCCTTTAAAAATCATTATGCTATTTAACTGGATTAAGTCAATTCTACAGGCATTTATCTTATGATATTGATGAAATTAATACATAGAGGGCAGTAGTACAAGTTGATTGTACTCCAGAGCCTCTCTCTATTAGCACAGTTAAGTAAGTATAACTATTATCTATATGTAAACCAAAGTACATGCCAAGTGAGACTCTCCGACGCTTCTTCACTGTCTGCCCCTCAAGCCTGTGAGAAATGGAATATTTCTTGCCACCTCAGTAAACAAAAGATGCCACAGTCATCCTCTCCAATGTGAGCGGGCAGGCCCTGAGGAACTCAGGATATGCAAATACAGGATGCAGGCCCCAGAGAGCTGAGGTGCATATCAAAGGAAGGAATTCGTGAGCCTGACTCCAGCATCTTCGCATACAAAGGAAAGCCCTGCATTGCTCACCTTGGGAGAGCAGGTTCTCCTTAGCTGACAATCACCTTTTCCCGTCCCCCATCACCTGCGCCAGCCCCCCGCCCTGTCCCCTCCCGCCCCCCGGGTGCTTTAGCTCAGGGAGGATGGGGCGCACAGGGCCTTGGCTGAACAAGAGGCCTGGAAGCCTCGGGAGGAACTTTCGGCCGCTATCCCCGCCGTCGGGAGGAGGGTCGCTGACGCTGCGGCCGGACCCTGCGCCTCCCTCGCCCCGTGTCCCCTCAGGACGTTCAGCCGCCCTCTCCCCACGTCCCCTGGGCCCCGCGAGCCAGGCCGAGGGCAGGGCCGGGAGGAGGCGCCGAAGTTCCCCGGGACCAGACCCCAGGCCGCTCGTTCTGCACAGCAGCGGCGGGTGGCCGCGAAACCCTTCCCCTCAGAAGCTGCTCTTGCGCGGCCGCCCGGGCACCAGACCCACTTACCCGGCCCGCCGTCCCCACGACTGTCGCGGCTTCGGCCGCCGGGGCCCCTCCGCAGCCGGCAGCGTCAGTGAGGCCGCCCTCCCCTTGGGCTCCGGGGCAGCTCCGTGACGGCGGAGGGAAGAGACCCCGAGCCGGGAGCTCCAGCTCTGAGGAAACGCGGGCTCCGTTCTGGGCGCTGCGGGTGGGGCCGCTCTGCCTGAGGCCTCCTGGGAGGGAGCGGGGCGCCGGGGGAGGAGCCGCCAGGAGCTCAGGGCCCCGTCGGGGGGCCTGGAGGGGCGGCCTGGCCTGAGGGCCCCGCCCACTGTGGCCACAGCGCAGGCCTTTTTCCTGCAATCCTACACAAAAAGTCAGAAAGATACACACGGTCTACAGTGAATGTTCACAAATGGTGGTTGCTGCTGTGCTTACTATCCTATTAAACGTGGGAAATCCATAACACACTTGAAGTTAGAAGTTAACTATGAATGTTTACCTTTCCTTATTATGTCTCTGCTATTCACAATTGTCGTTAATGAATCAGAGACTGTGGCATCACTAGTTAAAACTGAGCTCGTTAAAAAAATAGAACTCAGGCCCACCGGCCCTACTGTATCAGAATCTGCAATTTTACACTCTCTCCAGTGTATTTGTGGACCCATGAATAGTTGAAAGGTACATTTCTACCTCGACATGTCTTTTCTGTCTGAGAAATACGCACATTTTATCCAGTTTGATATAAATAAAACACTCAAAAATGCATATGTCCGTGTTGAAACCACCATTTTATCATTTTTTTCCAGATAACTATAGTCTCTTTACTGGTTTTATGGATCACATGACATACTCTTTTTTGTAGTTAGAAATAGAGAAAGTTACTTTGTGAAAAAAAATATATGTATATATATATATATATATATATATTAGTGGATGATTGAAGACACTCTTCTAAATTAAAACCAGTTCTCTTAATTTGCTCTTTTCTTCTTGCGTCACATTATGAACTCTTCCCGTGGCCACATGTCATGTGTACTTTTAATTTCAGGGACTGCTGACATCCCAGGATGTGCCCATAGATTTCTCTCAAGAGGACTGGGAATGCCTGGACCGAGATCAATGGGAATTGTACAGGGATCTGATGTGATAAAAGTATAGGATCATGCACTCCTTGAGTGAGGACACCTTCCTTCCAGAATTCCTTATCCACCCACAGGGTTTAGAGTCCTTCATTTGTAGAATGTCTCCTGGAATGTTCTGCTTCCTACAATAGGGTTTCAGATTGCAACGATTCAGGAAATATTGGGAGTTTGTGGGTATAATTTATGTTGTTCTTTGCAAACTGCAGCCTCCTTTATAATATACTTTGTAACTGCTTGGGATGTGTCTATATGAACAGTGTACTATATGCTTCTGTTATAGTCCTTACAATATTTTATTCTCTTATTATCTGTAACAATCTTCCATGGATTCTTTGGGCTTAAGGTGTATTAAAAGGGAGACGGCGATTCTGGGACTTCCCTGGTGATGCAGTGGTTAAGACTGCGCCTGCCAATTCAGGGGACACGGGTTCGATCCCTAGTCTGGGAAGATCCCACGTGCAACGGAGCAACTAACCCAGTGGGCCACAACTACTGAGCCTGCGTGCCACAACTACTGAAGCTGGTGCACCTTGAGCCCGTGTGCCATTCATTTTTAGAGAATAAAATCACCTCTGAGTGATTACAATTTAGACCAGCTAGTCAAAATTCTTTATCACCTGTTCTTCTCAAACACTGATCAATGGAACAAGTTTTACTAGGGATAAGAGTGTAATTGTATTCTAGAGTTCATATCGGCAATATGGTTTTTGACCTTGATGCTGGATCACGACATTTCAATGGTATAACTGCTATTAATTGTCTCTTTGTTCAATGATTAAAGTCTCACATGATCTGAGTTCAGACTGGAGCCATCCTGCTTGGTTTCTGTCTATTGCAGATTTCTTCCAGTATGAAAGGACAAGAGCAATACGGCTTACTTTACACAATGTCTTCAAACTAAATGATGACATAATCTACATTCAATTAATTTATACATACCCTACTGTAGAGCAGGGTTTGTTACGGTGGCAGAGCCCGGTAATTATGTAAAACTGAAACTTTTATCTGCACTGGTTCAAGTCCTCTTCCTAAGAATATGTTTATAATCAACACTCTTTCACAAGTTACCCAATTTAATTCACCATAGCATTCCTCATATTAACTAAATGGAAAATCCTAAGCTATATACAAATCCAGAAAGGGCCAAAAATCATCTGCCCACATGGATTATTACAACCCATTGCTGAGGCATTCAAATTACTTATTAAAGACCCACTATGTCCATCAACAGCATCAATTTATATATTATTGCCCCAATGCTAGCCTTAACCCTGGCTCTCACAACATGAATTCCTCTTCCCATATCTTAGCCACTAATTAATATAAATGTAGGCATACTCTTTATATTAGCCATATCACACCTAGCCATTTATTCCATCCTCAGTTCTGGATGAGCTTCACATTCACCATACTCACTCACTGGAGCTCTAGGGACAGTAGCATAGACAATCTCATATGAAGTAATGTAGCAGTTATTCTATTCTCAGTCTTACTGATAAATGGATCATTTACACTTTCAACAGTAATTATTACACAGGAACACCTATGACTATTTTCTTCTGACCCCTACTCAGAATTTTATTATCTCCGCAGTAGCAGAAATTCAATGAAGCCTCACTTGATTCAACAGAAGTAGAATCAAAACCTGTATATGACTTCAATGTAGAAGATGTAGCAGGCCCATTCACCTCTTCCTTGCTAGACAATATGTCAATTTCCTTATAATAAACATTTCCACAACAATCCATTTGTAGGAGCATTCGACAATCCCTAGGTGCCAGAATTATATGCACCCCAAGTCATCATTAAAACACATCTAACAATCTCCTTTCTATGAATTTGAGCATCCTACCCACAATTTTGATATGATCAACGTCTACATCTCGTATAAAAATTTTTTTCTACTAACATTAGCCCGATGTATATGAGAGTTTTCACCACCTGTCATCATACCAGGCAACCCACCACAAACTTAAGAAATATGTCTGACAAAAGAGTTACTGTGATAGAGTAAATTATAGAGGTTTCAATGCTCTTATTCCTGGAATTGAATTCTTCCTAAGAATTTTATATTCTCCATGTTACCACATTACAGCACATGCTATATACTAAGGTTCACTAGGTAAGCTTCAGGCCCATACCCCCAACATGTTGTCGTAGATCCTTCCTGTACTAATAAACTCTCATTGTTTTTACTATCATTCTACTGACCATTATCACAGGAAATATAATTGTATAAGAAGCTCACACTGGTTAATGGTATCCCCATTCTAATAAAAAACACAAACCCATAAGCTACAGAAGCATCCAACAAATATTTCCTAAAACAATCCACCACACCAATACTACTTATAATGGCTAGTATCATTAATCTAATATACTCTGGTCATGGAACACAATGAATAACAAAAATCTTTCATCCAGCAGCATCCACCCTCATGACAATCGCCCTTGTCACAAAAGTAGGACTTTCCCCATTTCACTTCTGAGTGCCTCACGTCACACAAGGCGTCCCATGAACAGCAGGCCTGATGCTATTAATATG
The DNA here is from genome assembly GCF_026419965.1 of Kogia breviceps. Classification (NCBI taxonomy): domain Eukaryota; kingdom Metazoa; phylum Chordata; class Mammalia; order Artiodactyla; family Physeteridae; genus Kogia; species Kogia breviceps. The sequence continues at coordinate 34,454 of NW_026711739.1, forward strand.
ACAAAAGTGCACCCCTGTCACTTTTATACCACATGTCACCATCCATCAACCTAAATATACTATTAATCATAGTGATATTATAAATCATAGCTGGAGGCTGAGGGAGATTTAGTCAGACTCACCTGGAAAAAATTAAACCCTCCTCATCAATTGCCCATATAGGATGAATAACAGCCGTTATAAAGTATATTCCGATTATAACAATCCTAAACATACTAATTTATATCATAACAGTACTCTCTTCTTATTATTTATGCCCAGAGCATGGACTACAAGAGTGTCATTATCACACACATGAGGTAAAACACCTCCCATCACAATCCTTTTCCTCACCATTATAGTATCATTAGGACATAGTCCATCACTATCAGGGTTTTTACCCAAATGAATACTTATCCAAGAGATAACGAAAATGACAACATCATTCTACCAACATTAATAGCCATCACAGCAGTGCTCAGCATATATTTCTACTTGCAGCTAACATACTCCACATCACTAACTGTATTCCCTTCATGAAACAACACAAAAACAAAGCACATTGAACATTCAAAGAAATAACCTTCCTATCATTACTAATCATAAAACCCAGACAATTACTCCACATAACACCCATTCCATCCGTGCTGGACTAGGAATTTAGGTTAGTTCAGACCAAGAGCTTTCATAACCCAAAACAAGTAAAATTTACTTAATTTCTAAAAATAAGGATTGAAAGACTTCATCCTACATCAATTGAATGTAAAGCAAACATTGTAGTTAAGCCAAATCTTTACGAGACTGATGAGTTTTAACCCCAGGAAACTTTAGTTAACAGGCAAATCCTCTAGTCAACTGGCTTCAATCTGCTTCTTCTTCATTTGAGAAAGAAAAAAAGAAAAAAGGCAGGAAAATCTCTGGCAGAATTGAAGCTGCTTCTCTGAAATTACAATTCAATTTGTTGATTCACCACAGGGTTTGTGAGAAAGAGGGCTCAATCTCTGTCTTCAGATTTACAGTCGAATGCTAGCTCAGTCATTTTACCTCTGTTCATACACTGTTGATTATTTTCAACAAATCACAAAGATATCGGCATCTTATAATTACTATTTGGTGCTTGAGCTGGAGTAGCAGGCAGCACCTTAAGAATATTAATCCAGGCTGAGCTATGCTAACCTGGAGCGCTACTTGGAGATGCACAAATCTGTAACGTGGTCATAACAGTCCCTGCATTTGTAATAATTTTCTTTATTGTTGTACCCCTTATATTGCAGGGTTTGAAAACTCACTTGGGCCACTAATAACTCGCACACCTGAGGTAGCATTTCCCCGAGTAAACCATGTAAATTTTTGACTACTTCCCCCATCGTTCTTACTCCTACTCATATCACCAATAGTAGAAGCTTGTTCTGGTACCAGTGGACCGTGTATTCAGCTCTAGCCTGCAACCTGGCCCACGCAGGAGCCTCTGTCGACATAACCATTTCCTCCTTACATTTATCAGGTGTCTCCTCAATTCTTGGTGCTATTGCTTTTATTACTATAGTCTTTCATACAAAACCAGCAGTCATACCCCAATACCAAACACCATTATTTGTTTAATCTTCACCAACTATAGCCATATTACTATAATTACCACTCTCAGTCCGAGCAGCCAGAATTGCCATACTCTTAAGAGATAGAAATCTCAACACTACTTTCTCTGACCCTGCAGGAGGAGGCCGAATCCTATACCAACACCTATTTTGATTCTTTGGTCACCCTGAAGTCTGTATTCATGGCCTACCAGGGTTTGTTATAAATTCACACATCATTACACACTATTTAGGACAAAAGGTGCCTTTCAGCTATTTGGGAATAGTATGAGTCATGCCCACTGGCTTTTTAGGATTTCTCTTGTGGGCCCATCATATATTTACCATAGGGAGAGCTGTCCACTCAGGAGCATACTTTGCAAAAGCTACCATAATTGCTTCTATCCCTACAGGAGTGTGCTTTCTCTGGTTGCAGTGAGCAGTAGCGACTCTACGCTGCGGTGCATTGCCTTTTCACTGAAAAGGCTTTCTTTATTGCAGAGCATGGCTTTCACGCTCTAGAGGGCAGGCTCAGTAGTTGTGGCACATGGGCTTTTTGCTCCACGGCAGGTGGAATATTCCCACACGATGGCTCGAACCCGTGTCCCCTGCATTGGCAGGCAAATTCTTAACCACTGCACCACCAGGGAAGTCCCTGGTTAGCAACTGTTCACGGAGGTAATATTATATGACCTCCAATATATTATGAGTTTTAGGCTTTAGTTTTTCTTTTTACAGTAGGAGGTTTCACAGGAATCATCTTAGTGAACTCATCCCCGGACACTATCCTCCAGGATACATACTATGTAGCAGCACACTTCCATGATCTAATGTCCATGGGAGCGGGCTTCACTATTACGGGAGGCTTCCTACACGGATTCCCACTATTCTCAGGTTACACAGTGAACTCAGCATGAGCAAAAAGTCACTTCACGCGTATATTTGTAGTAGTAAATATGACTTCCCGCAGCACTTTCTGGCCTCTCAGGAATGTCATTACTTTAGTCTCACTACTCGGAGGCACACACAACATGAAATATTGTGTCTTTTGGCTCACTCATCTCAATAGCAGCAGTAATGCTAATCATAATCTTCATACTTTGAAAAGCATTTGCATCTAAACAAGAAGGCTAAGCACTAGAAACTGATACTCCTAACCTAGAATTGTTACATAAATGCCCTCCACCATATCCTATGTTTCAAGATCCTACCTATGTAAATATAAAATAAGGAAGGTCTCAAGTCCTTTTCAACCACTTTCAAGCCAACACCATAACAATTATGTCTTTCTCAATAAATGAGAGAAAAGTAAAAAGTGATGTAGCTTTGTCAAACTTAAATCAGAGGCTAAAATCCTGTATATCACGAAGGCATATCAATTTCACCTAGGATCTCAAGATATAACATCACCGATTATGGAAGAACATTTACATTCTCATCATCACACATTAATAGTGATTTTTGAAACTAGTTCTCTATATTATTTCTCTAACATTGACAACTAAACTAACTCATATACATATAATAGATGCACAGGTAGAGAAAATGTGAACAATTTATCAGCCATTATTGTAATCTTAATTGCTCTATCATCATTGTGAATCCTTTACATGATACATGAAATCAATAACTCTTCCCAAACCATAAAATCGATGGGTCAGTAATGATACTGAAGCTACAAATACACAGATTATGAAGATTTAAATGTTGGCTCCTCTGTAATCCCCACATCAGGGCTAAAACCAGGAGAATAATGACTAATAGAAGTCAACAACCACGGAGTTAGAGAGAGTCATAGAATATTAGTTTCATCTGAAATTGTTGTACACTCCTGAGCTGTTCCTTCTCAGGCCTGAAAAGGGCTGCTATCCCAGGACGCCTAAATTAAAGAATCCTAATACCAACAGGACCAGGCCTATGTTGTAGACAAGAGAGCTCATTTTCCTGAGTTCAAAGACAGGCCAGAGGGATATGGCTGAGATGAGGGGTGAATCTGGAGCCCATGGGGATGCACTCTCCAAGCTCCAGGATAGGAATGGGCCATTATTGGTTTAATGGACCTCTGGGGTCCCAGGCCACCCACACCACGCCCTCCCGAGCAGGATCTTGGCAACATTCCCTGTCAGTGATGAGGCAACCTAGCACTTGTCACGCCCCGATGTTGTGTCCTATGTGGGCACCATGCTGTGGGGACCACACCCACACTCTGCAGGTCCATGCTACAGGGTCCTTCTTGCCTCAGGAGTAGAGACCACCCAGCAAGCAGTTCGCTCCCCAACCAGCAGGAGGAGGGGAGGAGAGCAGGGGCACCAGGGGAATCTCACTCAGACAACAACACCCAGGGGTGCCAGCGGGGACAGTGATGATGCAGATGAGGCCCAGACCAAGAGATGCGACCAGAGGACACAAAAGGCAGCTGATCAGGTCCTGACTCAACTGCATCCCGGACACCTTTGTCCCTCCTACGCCCCTTCCTCATACATCCCCTCCTTAAATGCAGATTCTTCAGATGCAAACAGGCAGAGCCTCAGACTGAAAGTCAGCTCTTCCAAAATGACCCGTCAGCAAACACTGCAGGATTGTGCTCCAGTGGGGGCCCTGGAGTCCACAACTCAGGGACTGAAGGGGACATCGGTGCCAGGGCCAGTGTGAGGGGATGGGGAGTGAGACTTTCATGGTTGTGGAATGTTGGTTTTGCAAGATGAAAAGTTCTAGGCGTGGTGGTGATGGCTCCACGAGAAAGTGAATAGATCTGATGCCTCAGAAACGTGCACTTAAAATGGTGACGATGGTAAAGGGTATGTGACGTGTGTTTTATTTCACTTAAATTCATAAAATAATGTCTTTTTAAATCAGAGTCCATTTCGACTCCCGTTCATCACAAATGTCGGAGACCCAAACACATTCCCCTACCTTAGGGGCCATCACGGTGCCCTCACATGGCACATGGGAGACCGTTCTCACAGGGGCCTAGTCTGTGCTCACCTCACCTCTGTCCAGGGAGACCCAGGCAGTGGTGACCCCCATAGATTAGACATATGATATGCTATGATATTCATATGACACCACCGAACATTGTCACTCACCAGCACACAGAGCAGCACCCCACTCAAACATGCATGACCTCATATGAATGCGACAAGATTAAGGGAAGAAAAGGAACCACCAGTTAATCAGGGCAACACCCTTAACGCAGAGGTTGGAAATGTCAAAGGGGTAAAGACACACTGCAGGCAAAGAGCACATAGGGGTCTCCCCATACATGTGATCCTGACCCATGCAGATGTGGTGAGACCCATACAGTGCCCGTACCCTATAGCTGGGGTCACACATCCACACTCACCACAGTGACCCCACCTCCCCAGACCCTGCACCTAAAGTCACACGTTCTCTCTCAACACGTGACCCCACCTCCTCAGACCCCTCCACCTGGGTCACATGTCCACAGTCCCAGGGTGAACTGCCCTCCACAGACTCCCCCAACTGGGGTCACACGTGCACATCCTCCAGGGTGACCTCACCTCACCAGACCGTGCACCTGGGGTCACATGTCCCCTTGGTCAGGGCACCATAGCTCTGCTCTTGGCTCCCTAATTTGGAAACAAGCTGGGTTCCTGGGCCCTGCTGGGATGAGAAAAAGTGTAAGGTGGGTCTCCTGTCCCCACACTTGTCCCACAGAAGTCCTCCTCTTTTCACTTTGGTTCTGTGTGATTTTACCTCTTTTTAAAGCTTTCATGCTAAAGTTGAACACATTACTTGGTTCTGGCAGGCACAGTCTCACTTTCTTGTCTCACTTACTTGTTGAGAAAACTCATAGGACAGCAGGGCTGAAAGCCGAAGGGCAGCTCTGGACGCTGCTGACTAGGGACGGCAGACAGGAAGGAGAGCTCAGCAGCAGCCTCAGCTGTTACCCATCGGCCTTTTGCCCGATCTGCGTGCCCTGCAATCAATTCACCAGCTAAACCTGCCTCCCTTCGCACCATGCACGTGCTGGTAAATTGGAATAATCAGCAGGTAGCCCTCCTGAGGATTATCCACGAGCCCCAAGGAAGGTGAACCTTGCAGGAATAAGGACTAAGGCCCTGCCCATAGCACTGCCCTTGGGAGGACCAGGTCACCACAGTCAGAAGAGAGGGTGTTACCTAGACAAGCCCACCTCGGCTCCAGACCCAGACATCTAAGCACTGACTTTCAAATGCAGGCACGGAGCTTCCCAGTACTGAGGCCAGGCCGGCTCTCTTCCCAGCTCTCCAGACTCCTAGCATACACGGAACATGGTCAGGTCTAAATCTTCTTATTATAGACAACACATGGTCAGCTCTAAACATAAACAGTAGACAGCACATGGAGAGGTCTAAATTTACCATGTAGACAGGACTTGATCATGTTTCAACTAGCTTAGGGCTGAGCTCATAGGAGGTACAGATCACACATATGGGTCTCTCATCTTTGGACACCCACATCAGGAAACTGAACAATATCGTTGTCATTAAACATTTCAACAGGCAAAACAGAAATGTTACCAGTGTGTCTGGCCACCTGATGGTCAGGATCCTCATGTGATGCAAGAACTTCTTAGAGTGCAGCCCAGTCTGCGGCCAGGCCAGGCAAGAAGTGGCCTGATTGCAGCCTCCCAGGCTTCCAGAAGGAGGCGGCCGCACAGGAGGCCCAGGCAGGACAGTTCTGCATGGTGCGGGCCAGGAGAGCCTGTCTGTCCATTCCACTGGCCGATTCCGGGCGGGGTGCTCAGGGTCGCTGAGAGCCCCGCGCTCAGGCCCTGCTTCCCTGCACCATGTGCGTGTGCGTGCGTGTGTGTGTGTGTGTGTGTGTGTGTATCTGTGTGTGTGTAGAGGGGGCAGTGGCTGACGGCTCCCACGGCTCCCGTCCCGGGCACCGTGATATCTTCGAGGGGAGGTACGGGGAGAGGTAGGGGCACAGAAGCCATTGGAGAGGAGAACCCACCACGGAGCTCCTTGCACACTGGCTCGCCCCACCCGGGGACCAGCCTACCCATCGTGGGCCACATGCCACCCCCCAGCCCCGCACCCCAAAAGGCAGGGCACCTGCTCTTTCAATAGCACAGGGTCTCACATGAAGGAGACTCAGTGGGGAATGTCACCCACTCCCCCACTCCTGATGCTCCGTTTGGGGAGAATGAACCCCCTTGACTGGGCGATGGGACCCTGTGATGAAACATGTGGTGCCCCATCCAAGTCGGGGTCTGGCTGACAGATGGGAACACAGGAGCCACGTGCATGGCCTGGAGGCCAGGCCAACAGGACGAGCACCTCCAGCCTTGGTCTAGCTCTCCAACTGTGACATTGTAGCATTAAGGGACCTGAGGCAGGTGACTGAATGTAATGGGGTCTAAACTGGACCCTGAATGGGGCTTAAAGAACGTGTGAAGGATGTCACTCAGACAGTGACAGTCACTGGAAGACAGACCCTGTGTGAGGACATCCTGCTCCATCCATTTAAATCCCTGCGATCTCTGAACTTTACGTGGCTACGCAGGATTGTTAGAGCAGGTGCGTGCGGACATATCTGGGGCACAATTCAGTCTGCAATCAACTTGCAAGTGGTTGCAGAAAACACACAGGTGTGCGCAAAGGTAGACACAGCACACACACAAACATACGCATGCGCACAGCACAAATATATTCACACACTAGCCTATGAACACACACGCACGCGTGTACCCACGCACACACTAACGTGTGCCGGTGCACATACCTATGCACATGCACAGCACATGTACGCATACAGGCACATGCACACACGTAGCACACACACAGGGAATAAAGTGAATCCGTAAAGCATTAATTCCTGAAAGCAAGTGAAGCTGACATGTATTTTTCCCTTTTTCTTAGCTTTGATGTCCACCTGAGGCCCCCATTACATTCAGTCACCTGCCTCAGGTCCCTTAATGCTACAATGTCACAGTTGGAGAGCTAGACCAAGGCTGGAGGTGCTCGTCCTGTTGGCCTGGCCTCCAGGCCATGCACGTGGCTCCTGTGTTCCCATCTGTCAGCCAGACCCCGACTTGGATGGGGCACCACATGTTTCATCACAGGGTCCCATCGCCCAGTCAAGGGGGTTCATTCTCCCCAAACGGAGCATCAGGAGTGGGGGAGTGGGTGACATTCCCCACTGAGTCTCCTTCATGTGAGACCCTGTGCTATTGAAAGAGCAGGTGCCCTGCCTTTTGGGGTGCGGGGCTGGGGGGTGGCATGTGGCCCACGATGGGTAGGCTGGTCCCCGGGTGGGGCGAGCCAGTGTGCAAGGAGCTCCGTGGTGGGTTCTCCTCTCCAATGGCTTCTGTGCCCCTACCTCTCCCCGTACCTCCCCTCGAAGATATCACGGTGCCCGGGACGGGAGCCGTGGGAGCCGTCAGCCACTGCCCCCTCTACACACACACAGATACACACACACACACACACACACACACGCACGCACACGCACATGGTGCAGGGAAGCAGGGCCTGAGCGCGGGGCTCTCAGCGACCCTGAGCACCCCGCCCGGAATCGGCCAGTGGAATGGACAGACAGGCTCTCCTGGCCCGCACCATGCAGAACTGTCCTGCCTGGGCCTCCTGTGCGGCCGCCTCCTTCTGGAAGCCTGGGAGGCTGCAATCAGGCCACTTCTTGCCTGGCCTGGCCGCAGACTGGGCTGCACTCTAAGAAGTTCTTGCATCACATGAGGATCCTGACCATCAGGTGGCCAGACACACTGGTAACATTTCTGTTTTGCCTGTTGAAATGTTTAATGACAACGATATTGTTCAGTTTCCTGATGTGGGTGTCCAAAGATGAGAGACCCATATGTGTGATCTGTACCTCCTATGAGCTCAGCCCTAAGCTAGTTGAAACATGATCAAGTCCTGTCTACATGGTAAATTTAGACCTCTCCATGTGCTGTCTACTGTTTATGTTTAGAGCTGACCATGTGTTGTCTATAATAAGAAGATTTAGACCTGACCATGTTCCGTGTATGCTAGGAGTCTGGAGAGCTGGGAAGAGAGCCGGCCTGGCCTCAGTACTGGGAAGCTCCGTGCCTGCATTTGAAAGTCAGTGCTTAGATGTCTGGGTCTGGAGCCGAGGTGGGCTTGTCTAGGTAACACCCTCTCTTCTGACTGTGGTGACCTGGTCCTCCCAAGGGCAGTGCTATGGGCAGGGCCTTAGTCCTTATTCCTGCAAGGTTCACCTTCCTTGGGGCTCGTGGATAATCCTCAGGAGGGCTACCTGCTGATTATTCCAATTTACCAGCACGTGCATGGTGCGAAGGGAGGCAGGTTTAGCTGGTGAATTGATTGCAGGGCACGCAGATCGGGCAAAAGGCCGATGGGTAACAGCTGAGGCTGCTGCTGAGCTCTCCTTCCTGTCTGCCGTCCCTAGTCAGCAGCGTCCAGAGCTGCCCTTCGGCTTTCAGCCCTGCTGTCCTATGAGTTTTCTCAACAAGTAAGTGAGACAAGAAAGTGAGACTGTGCCTGCCAGAACCAAGTAATGTGTTCAACTTTAGCATGAAAGCTTTAAAAAGAGGTAAAATCACACAGAACCAAAGTGAAAAGAGGAGGACTTCTGTGGGACAAGTGTGGGGACAGGAGACCCACCTTACACTTTTTCTCATCCCAGCAGGGCCCAGGAACCCAGCTTGTTTCCAAATTAGGGAGCCAAGAGCAGAGCTATGGTGCCCTGACCAAGGGGACATGTGACCCCAGGTGCACGGTCTGGTGAGGTGAGGTCACCCTGGAGGATGTGCACGTGTGACCCCAGTTGGGGGAGTCTGTGGAGGGCAGTTCACCCTGGGACTGTGGACATGTGACCCAGGTGGAGGGGTCTGAGGAGGTGGGGTCACGTGTTGAGAGAGAACGTGTGACTTTAGGTGCAGGGTCTGGGGAGGTGGGGTCACTGTGGTGAGTGTGGATGTGTGACCCCAGCTATAGGGTACGGGCACTGTATGGGTCTCACCACATCTGCATGGGTCAGGATCACATGTATGGGGAGACCCCTATGTGCTCTTTGCCTGCAGTGTGTCTTTACCCCTTTGACATTTCCAACCTCTGCGTTAAGGGTGTTGCCCTGATTAACTGGTGGTTCCTTTTCTTCCCTTAATCTTGTCGCATTCATATGAGGTCATGCATGTTTGAGTGGGGTGCTGCTCTGTGTGCTGGTGAGTGACAATGTTCGGTGGTGTCATATGAATATCATAGCATATCATATGTCTAATCTATGGGGGTCACCACTGCCTGGGTCTCCCTGGACAGAGGTGAGGTGAGCACAGACTAGGCCCCTGTGAGAACGGTCTCCCATGTGCCATGTGAGGGCACCGTGATGGCCCCTAAGGTAGGGGAATGTGTTTGGGTCTCCGACATTTGTGATGAACGGGAGTCGAAATGGACTCTGATTTAAAAAGACATTATTTTATGAATTTAAGTGAAATAAAACACACGTCACATACCCTTTACCATCGTCACCATTTTAAGTGCACGTTTCTGAGGCATCAGATCTATTCACTTTCTCGTGGAGCCATCACCACCACGCCTAGAACTTTTCATCTTGCAAAACCAACATTCCACAACCATGAAAGTCTCACTCCCCATCCCCTCACACTGGCCCTGGCACCGATGTCCCCTTCAGTCCCTGAGTTGTGGACTCCAGGGCCCCCACTGGAGCACAATCCTGCAGTGTTTGCTGACGGGTCATTTTGGAAGAGCTGACTTTCAGTCTGAGGCTCTGCCTGTTTGCATCTGAAGAATCTGCATTTAAGGAGGGGATGTATGAGGAAGGGGCGTAGGAGGGACAAAGGTGTCCGGGATGCAGTTGAGTCAGGACCTGATCAGCTGCCTTTTGTGTCCTCTGGTCGCATCTCTTGGTCTGGGCCTCATCTGCATCATCACTGTCCCCGCTGGCACCCCTGGGTGTTGTTGTCTGAGTGAGATTCCCCTGGTGCCCCTGCTCTCCTCCCCTCCTCCTGCTGGTTGGGGAGCGAACTGCTTGCTGGGTGGTCTCTACTCCTGAGGCAAGAAGGACCCTGTAGCATGGACCTGCAGAGTGTGGGTGTGGTCCCCACAGCATGGTGCCCACATAGGACACAACATCGGGGCGTGACAAGTGCTAGGTTGCCTCATCACTGACAGGGAATGTTGCCAAGATCCTGCTCGGGAGGGCGTGGTGTGGGTGGCCTGGGACCCCAGAGGTCCATTAAACCAATAATGGCCCATTCCTATCCTGGAGCTTGGAGAGTGCATCCCCATGGGCTCCAGATTCACCCCTCATCTCAGCCATATCCCTCTGGCCTGTCTTTGAACTCAGGAAAATGAGCTCTCTTGTCTACAACATAGGCCTGGTCCTGTTGGTATTAGGATTCTTTAATTTAGGCGTCCTGGGATAGCAGCCCTTTTCAGGCCTGAGAAGGAACAGCTCAGGAGTGTACAACAATTTCAGATGAAACTAATATTCTATGACTCTCTCTAACTCCGTGGTTGTTGACTTCTATTAGTCATTATTCTCCTGGTTTTAGCCCTGATGTGGGGATTACAGAGGAGCCAACATTTAAATCTTCATAATCTGTGTATTTGTAGCTTCAGTATCATTACTGACCCATCGATTTTATGGTTTGGGAAGAGTTATTGATTTCATGTATCATGTAAAGGATTCACAATGATGATAGAGCAATTAAGATTACAATAATGGCTGATAAATTGTTCACATTTTCTCTACCTGTGCATCTATTATATGTATATGAGTTAGTTTAGTTGTCAATGTTAGAGAAATAATATAGAGAACTAGTTTCAAAAATCACTATTAATGTGTGATGATGAGAATGTAAATGTTCTTCCATAATCGGTGATGTTATATCTTGAGATCCTAGGTGAAATTGATATGCCTTCGTGATATACAGGATTTTAGCCTCTGATTTAAGTTTGACAAAGCTACATCACTTTTTACTTTTCTCTCATTTATTGAGAAAGACATAATTGTTATGGTGTTGGCTTGAAAGTGGTTGAAAAGGACTTGAGACCTTCCTTATTTTATATTTACATAGGTAGGATCTTGAAACATAGGATATGGTGGAGGGCATTTATGTAACAATTCTAGGTTAGGAGTATCAGTTTCTAGTGCTTAGCCTTCTTGTTTAGATGCAAATGCTTTTCAAAGTATGAAGATTATGATTAGCATTACTGCTGCTATTGAGATGAGTGAGCCAAAAGACACAATATTTCATGTTGTGTGTGCCTCCGAGTAGTGAGACTAAAGTAATGACATTCCTGAGAGGCCAGAAAGTGCTGCGGGAAGTCATATTTACTACTACAAATATACGCGTGAAGTGACTTTTTGCTCATGCTGAGTTCACTGTGTAACCTGAGAATAGTGGGAATCCGTGTAGGAAGCCTCCCGTAATAGTGAAGCCCGCTCCCATGGACATTAGATCATGGAAGTGTGCTGCTACATAGTATGTATCCTGGAGGATAGTGTCCGGGGATGAGTTCACTAAGATGATTCCTGTGAAACCTCCTACTGTAAAAAGAAAAACTAAAGCCTAAAACTCATAATATATTGGAGGTCATATAATATTACCTCCGTGAACAGTTGCTAACCAGGGACTTCCCTGGTGGTGCAGTGGTTAAGAATTTGCCTGCCAATGCAGGGGACACGGGTTCGAGCCATCGTGTGGGAATATTCCACCTGCCGTGGAGCAAAAAGCCCATGTGCCACAACTACTGAGCCTGCCCTCTAGAGCGTGAAAGCCATGCTCTGCAATAAAGAAAGCCTTTTCAGTGAAAAGGCAATGCACCGCAGCGTAGAGTCGCTACTGCTCACTGCAACCAGAGAAAGCACACTCCTGTAGGGATAGAAGCAATTATGGTAGCTTTTGCAAAGTATGCTCCTGAGTGGACAGCTCTCCCTATGGTAAATATATGATGGGCCCACAAGAGAAATCCTAAAAAGCCAGTGGGCATGACTCATACTATTCCCAAATAGCTGAAAGGCACCTTTTGTCCTAAATAGTGTGTAATGATGTGTGAATTTATAACAAACCCTGGTAGGCCATGAATACAGACTTCAGGGTGACCAAAGAATCAAAATAGGTGTTGGTATAGGATTCGGCCTCCTCCTGCAGGGTCAGAGAAAGTAGTGTTGAGATTTCTATCTCTTAAGAGTATGGCAATTCTGGCTGCTCGGACTGAGAGTGGTAATTATAGTAATATGGCTATAGTTGGTGAAGATTAAACAAATAATGGTGTTTGGTATTGGGGTATGACTGCTGGTTTTGTATGAAAGACTATAGTAATAAAAGCAATAGCACCAAGAATTGAGGAGACACCTGATAAATGTAAGGAGGAAATGGTTATGTCGACAGAGGCTCCTGCGTGGGCCAGGTTGCAGGCTAGAGCTGAATACACGGTCCACTGGTACCAGAACAAGCTTCTACTATTGGTGATATGAGTAGGAGTAAGAACGATGGGGGAAGTAGTCAAAAATTTACATGGTTTACTCGGGGAAATGCTACCTCAGGTGTGCGAGTTATTAGTGGCCCAAGTGAGTTTTCAAACCCTGCAATATAAGGGGTACAACAATAAAGAAAATTATTACAAATGCAGGGACTGTTATGACCACGTTACAGATTTGTGCATCTCCAAGTAGCGCTCCAGGTTAGCATAGCTCAGCCTGGATTAATATTCTTAAGGTGCTGCCTGCTACTCCAGCTCAAGCACCAAATAGTAATTATAAGATGCCGATATCTTTGTGATTTGTTGAAAATAATCAACAGTGTATGAACAGAGGTAAAATGACTGAGCTAGCATTCGACTGTAAATCTGAAGACAGAGATTGAGCCCTCTTTCTCACAAACCCTGTGGTGAATCAACAAATTGAATTGTAATTTCAGAGAAGCAGCTTCAATTCTGCCAGAGATTTTCCTGCCTTTTTTCTTTTTTTCTTTCTCAAATGAAGAAGAAGCAGATTGAAGCCAGTTGACTAGAGGATTTGCCTGTTAACTAAAGTTTCCTGGGGTTAAAACTCATCAGTCTCGTAAAGATTTGGCTTAACTACAATGTTTGCTTTACATTCAATTGATGTAGGATGAAGTCTTTCAATCCTTATTTTTAGAAATTAAGTAAATTTTACTTGTTTTGGGTTATGAAAGCTCTTGGTCTGAACTAACCTAAATTCCTAGTCCAGCACGGATGGAATGGGTGTTATGTGGAGTAATTGTCTGGGTTTTATGATTAGTAATGATAGGAAGGTTATTTCTTTGAATGTTCAATGTGCTTTGTTTTTGTGTTGTTTCATGAAGGGAATACAGTTAGTGATGTGGAGTATGTTAGCTGCAAGTAGAAATATATGCTGAGCACTGCTGTGATGGCTATTAATGTTGGTAGAATGATGTTGTCATTTTCGTTATCTCTTGGATAAGTATTCATTTGGGTAAAAACCCTGATAGTGATGGACTATGTCCTAATGATACTATAATGGTGAGGAAAAGGATTGTGATGGGAGGTGTTTTACCTCATGTGTGTGATAATGACACTCTTGTAGTCCATGCTCTGGGCATAAATAATAAGAAGAGAGTACTGTTATGATATAAATTAGTATGTTTAGGATTGTTATAATCGGAATATACTTTATAACGGCTGTTATTCATCCTATATGGGCAATTGATGAGGAGGGTTTAATTTTTTCCAGGTGAGTCTGACTAAATCTCCCTCAGCCTCCAGCTATGATTTATAATATCACTATGATTAATAGTATATTTAGGTTGATGGATGGTGACATGTGGTATAAAAGTGACAGGGGTGCACTTTTGTCATATTAATAGCATCAGGCCTGCTGTTCATGGGACGCCTTGTGTGACGTGAGGCACTCAGAAGTGAAATGGGGAAAGTCCTACTTTTGTGACAAGGGCGATTGTCATGAGGGTGGATGCTGCTGGATGAAAGATTTTTGTTATTCATTGTGTTCCATGACCAGAGTATATTAGATTAATGATACTAGCCATTATAAGTAGTATTGGTGTGGTGGATTGTTTTAGGAAATATTTGTTGGATGCTTCTGTAGCTTATGGGTTTGTGTTTTTTATTAGAATGGGGATACCATTAACCAGTGTGAGCTTCTTATACAATTATATTTCCTGTGATAATGGTCAGTAGAATGATAGTAAAAACAATGAGAGTTTATTAGTACAGGAAGGATCTACGACAACATGTTGGGGGTATGGGCCTGAAGCTTACCTAGTGAACCTTAGTATATAGCATGTGCTGTAATGTGGTAACATGGAGAATATAAAATTCTTAGGAAGAATTCAATTCCAGGAATAAGAGCATTGAAACCTCTATAATTTACTCTATCACAGT
>NW_026711740.1:0-49089 GCF_026419965.1 Kogia breviceps
CACAAAGAAAGACACTCACAGACTTAGAAAGCAAACTAAGCTTATGTAAAATGAAAGGTGGGGGGAATGGATAAATTAAGATTAGTGTCACCATATGTGTACAAATACGTATTAAATATATATATCAAACAGACCGACCATATAGCAAGGGAGGTCACCAGAACACTCTGCAATAATTTACATGGGAAGAGGATCTGTACAAGAATATATATATATATATATATATAAAACGTACAAATGAACCAGATTCTGTACATATAGGACCAACAGTATTCTAATCATTACCCCGATTTAAACAAATTAAAAGAGCGAACAAGAAGTAATGTGACATACACTTCTGGGGTTTTTTCCTGGCACATTCCATTCTAATTGACAACCTGGGAACAGGACTTCCAGAACGCTCTGCTGCCCTAGTAACCAGATGTGGGAATGTAGCAATGCTGACGCCTTGTGGCCGTTTCCCACAGCAGCAGCTTTAAAGTCAGTGCTAATGGTCACTCAATATTCACACCCATTGCAGGCTTGTAAATGACACCTGCCCTCCAAAACAAAATCCTGGGGTCGAAAATCGACCAAAAAAGTCCAAAGAGGGCAACCTTCCAAGAAGACAATTTCGAGAGGTTTATTGTACTCACGGGTTTTTTTTTTCTGTTTTTGTTTAACAGAATAAAAAAAGGCGTGGGAAAATGCTGAACCTTAGGAATTATTAGACACGAAACTACACGTTAAAAAAACCTATCATGTCACACGACTCAGCATGGCCAGCAGCAAAACTTCTGCAAACAAGAAATGCTGACGGGGTGGTGAAGAAATGCGTACCCTCGGTTCTAAGTGGGACGTGGTAAGAGCCCCTAAGGAAAACACAGTGGAGTTGCCTGGAAAGGGTCAACATTGAGCGACCGTTCAATCAAGCATAGCCACTGCTGGGTCTATCACCTGAGAGGATGAGAATCAAAAAGACACGGGCTGGCAATCCTGCAATCCAGCAATGTTTACCATAGCCAACACTTGGAAGCAATGAAAATGCCCAGCCACAGAGGAATGCAGAAAGGAGCAGTGGTCCATGGACACAATGGAAGAGTACTCCAGTGAAAAGTAGAAATTCCATTTTAAAAACAGATATAAGTAAGGAGACATCAGCTTTGGGGGGTTTCTCCAGACACATCCCACCGTCATTGATAACCAAGGAACACCACTGGCAGGAAGGCCTGTTTCACTAGTTACCAGAGTGGGAAACGCAGAAATGCTGCAGCCCTGTGGCCGTTACCTGCAACGGCAGCTTGAAAACCCGTGCTAATGGTCACTTCGTGTGCACAAGTCCTGGAGGGCTGTCAATGAAACCTGCCCTCAAAATGTCTTGAGGGAGGTAGTGGCCAAAATATTTCAAAAGGCGGCACATAGTTCAAGAAAAGAATGTGATGAGGTAAGCTACACACACAGTTTGAAGAAAAAAAGGGCATCCCTGAAAGCTCAATTTCAAGGCTTTATGAGACGCATGCAAATCCAACCACAGAGGTATCGGCTCACACCAGTCAGAAGAACCATCAGCAACAAGACTACCAACAATTCATGCTGAAGGGGTTGTGGAGAAGTGCATACCCTCTAGGTTAAGTGGGACTTTGCCGCCAGCCGCGGCGGGTCCTCAAAGTGTAGCAACAACCGACGAGAGGGGGTAGGGAACTGAACGCACCAACGTATGGGATCAGAAGGGCACAAGCAACTGACGCTTGCAAGGCAAGTTTAATAACAAAGCCTAGCCGTATATATACCCCTAAAGCAGGGAATTTGCTTCGTCACGCCTTATCGGCATCAGCTGGTTGGTTGGCTTCTCGGCTTAGTCACACCTTATCAGCATCAGCTGGTTGGTTGGCTGCTCGGCTTCTCCCTCAAAGGCACCAATTTCCCCTCCAGGGTTGCTTTTCCTAGCTTTAGGGAACAACCAGGGACTCCCAGTAACTGAGCAGGTCCCTGGAGCGATTTGGCCAAAGACCATCTCCTTTTGTATGTTCATACCATAAAGTCCAGGATGCATACCAAGGAGAGTACAGTCGGGCCCTGAGGCTTAGGAGGGTCTTAGTGGCGCCTTCCTCAGAGGGCAATGCTCGCCACAGGACTTCACCTGGTAAGAGGCACTAATGGGAACAGAATGGAGGTGCCTTTACAAGGTAAACACTGAGTTACGATATGATCCAGCAGGCCCACTCCTGGGCCTATAACCTAAGAAAGAAGACAGAAGTGGAAAGACACAGGCAGGCAAATCTGCATTGCAGGAGTATTACAATAGCCAGGACATGGAAGCAAGCAGAAAGCCCATCAACAGATGAGTGGACAAAGAAGAACAGGGACCTGAGCAGATGGAATATTAGCCAAGGAACAAAAGGAAACAATGCCATCAACAGCACCATCGGTGAGGCTAGAGTTCATCACGCACCTTGCAGTAAGTCACAGAGCGAAAGATACATAGCCTACGATATCACTTATAGGTGTTCCCTGAAAATTGATATCACTGAAGATATTTCCACAGAGAAAGGCAATCACAGATGCAATAAACAGATTTATGGTTCACCCATGGACAGGTGTGAGAATTGTGTACATTAGGAAATTGGGTTTAAGAGAGAGATACAAACACACGTGAAATACAAAATCACCAAAGGCCTACGGAATACCAAGAGAAGAGTACTCAACATTGTGTCATAAGCTACATGGGAAAAGGATCCAAAGAAGACTAGATACGTGTTTATGTGTAAAAGAGCCACATCTTTCACACCTACAACAAGCAAAACATTGTAATCAAACTTGCTGTGAGAAACAATAAACATTGAATTAAAAAACGAACAAGTCAGTCGTGAGGCACAAACATAAGGGGCTTTTTCCTGGCACAGTCCATTCTAATTGACAACCGAGAATACGACTTCCACGGAGGCTCTGTTGCCCGAGTAACCAGGTTTGGTAAAGGAGACCTGCTGCCGCCTTGTGGCCGTTTCTCAAAACAGCAGCTTTAAACCCAGTGCTAATGGTCACTTGATATTCAAAATCATTGCAGGCCTATAAATGACACCTGCCCTCAAAAACGATTCTTGGGTCGTCAATCGAGGAAAAAAACTCAAAAGACGTGCACACTTCAAAACGACAATTTCAAGAGGCATATTTTGCGCACATTTTGTCTTCTCTTTCTTTCTTTCTCTTGTGATAAATAAAAGGGCATGGAAAAATGCTCAACATCAGGAATTAATAAAGCCATGCAAATCCAGTCGACAGAAACGTTCACCCACCGTCGTCAGAATGATCATCAGCCACAGAGTCTACAAAGAATAAATGCTCAAGGTGTTTTAGAGAACTCTGTGCCCTCTAGCGGCCGCTGGGACGTAACCTGGGAACAGCTAGTAGTGAGAACACCGTGGAGGTGCACTGAAAGGTAAAAATTGAGCTAACCTGTAATCGGGTAGGCCCACTGATGGGCCTATCTCCCGAGTAGACCAAAATCAAAAAGACACAGGCTGGCCATCCTGCACTGCAGCAACATGTACCATCGCCAAGACTTGGAAGAAACCCAAATGTCCATCAACAGAACAATGCACCAAGAAGAAGGGGGCCCATGTGCACAATGGAACATGAGCCACGGAAGAGCATGCAACAGTGCCGCTGGCACCACCGTAGAAGGATCTAGAGATACCCACCCAAAAGGAAGTACGAAAGAAACCGAAATAGAAATATCCTATGACATCACTTATAGCTGTTACTTCAACATTGATACCCATGAAGTCATTTCCAAGAGAAGGCCGTGCATAGATGCAGAAAACCAACTATGCTTAACCAAGTGGAAAGGTGTAAGGAATGTATGAATTTGGATATGGGGGTTTACAGACATGTACTGATACATATGAAATATATAATCACAAAATACCTAAGGAATACCAGGAGAGGTCGACTCAACACTCTGTAATAACCTACACGGGAAAGGATCCAAAGATGAATAGATTGATACATACATATGATGAACCAGATGCAGTACACCTAGAACACACACCACATTTTTATCCAATTGGCTGTGATACTAGATAACAATTAAATTTTAAAAAACACACAAGAAGTAAGGAGATATAAGCTCTTGGGGGTTTGCCCTGACACACTGCACTCTCATTTGCAGCCTACTAACACAATTTCCAGGAAGCCTCTGTTGCAGGAAAACCCAGAGTTGGAAATGGAGAAATGCTGCCGCCTTGTGGCCGTTTCCCGCAAGAGCGGCTTCAAACGCATAGCTATGGGTCACTTAACATTCATAAGGACTCAGGCCTCTAAAAGACACCTGCCCTCAAAAAAAAAAAAAAATGTCCTGAGCTCGGCCGTGGCCAAAAAAATTCAAAGCAGGCAAATGTGTCAAAGAGATAGTATGATAGAGGTAAGTTTTACTCACTCTTTATCAAAAAAAGGAAAATGGAGAAAAGCTCAACATCAGGAATCATCAGACTCCTCTAACCTACAAAAAGCTTTCAGCTCACCCAAGTTAACTACCGTCAGCCAAAAGACTACAAACAATAAATGCTGAAGGGGTTTTAGAGAACTCTGTTCCCTCTGTCTGTGGAGGACATGTCTAGTTGTAACAGCCAATAATGAGAACAGAAAGGAGCTGCGTTTTCAATTAAAAATTGAGCCACCCTTCCATCCAGAACACCCACAGCCGAGCCTCTCACCTGAGAAGACAGGCTGCAAGAGCTGC
This sequence comes from Kogia breviceps, assembly GCF_026419965.1. NCBI lineage: Eukaryota > Metazoa > Chordata > Mammalia > Artiodactyla > Physeteridae > Kogia > Kogia breviceps. Next base: position 4,718 of record NW_026711740.1, read on the forward strand.
ACTCCACGAGTTTTCACAGTAGCCAAGACACCGAAGCAACCCAAATGTCCATCAACAGATGAATGGATAAGAAGAGCTGGTCCGTGGACACAGTGGACTATTAGCCATGGAAAACAAGGAAACACTGCTCTTTGAGGCACCCGAGATGAGCCTAGAGATCATCACAGAACATGAGTTAAGTCGGAAAGCAAAAGGCATACCGTATGACATCACCTATAGGCGTTATCTAACAGCTGACACAAATGAACATATTTCCACAAAGAAAGACACTCACAGACTTAGAAAGCAAACTAAGCTTATGTAAAATGAAAGGTGGGGGGAATGGATAAATTAAGATTAGTGTCACCATATGTGTACAAATACGTATTAAATATATATATCAAACAGACCGACCATATAGCAAGGGAGGTCACCAGAACACTCTGCAATAATTTACATGGGAAGAGGATCTGTACAAGAATATATATATATATATATAAAACGTACAAATGAACCAGATTCTGTACATATAGGACCAACAGTATTCTAATCATTACCCCGATTTAAACAAATTAAAAGAGCGAACAAGAAGTAATGTGACATACACTTCTGGGGTTTTTTCCTGGCACATTCCATTCTAATTGACAACCTGGGAACAGGACTTCCAGAACGCTCTGCTGCCCTAGTAACCAGATGTGGGAATGTAGCAATGCTGACGCCTTGTGGCCGTTTCCCACAGCAGCAGCTTTAAAGTCAGTGCTAATGGTCACTCAATATTCACACCCATTGCAGGCTTGTAAATGACACCTGCCCTCCAAAACAAAATCCTGGGGTCGAAAATCGACCAAAAAAGTCCAAAGAGGGCAACCTTCCAAGAAGACAATTTCGAGAGGTTTATTGTACTCACGGGTTTTTTTTTTTTCTGTTTTTGTTTAACAGAATAAAAAAAGGCGTGGGAAAATGCTGAACCTTAGGAATTATTAGACACGAAACTACACGTTAAAAAAACCTATCATGTCACACGACTCAGCATGGCCAGCAGCGAAACTTCTGCAAACAAGAAATGCTGACGGGGTGGTGAAGAAATGCGTACCCTCGGTTCTAAGTGGGACGTGGTAAGAGCCCCTAAGGAAAACACAGTGGAGTTGCCTGGAAAGGGTCAACATTGAGCGACCGTTCAATCAAGCATAGCCACTGCTGGGTCTATCACCTGAGAGGATGAGAATCAAAAAGACACGGGCTGGCAATCCTGCAATCCAGCAATGTTTACCATAGCCAACACTTGGAAGCAATGAAAATGCCCAGCCACAGAGGAATGCAGAAAGGAGCAGTGGTCCATGGACACAATGGAAGAGTACTCCAGTGAAAAGTAGAAATTCCATTTTAAAAACAGATATAAGTAAGGAGACATCAGCTTTGGGGGGTTTCTCCAGACACATCCCACCGTCATTGATAACCAAGGAACACCACTGGCAGGAAGGCCTGTTTCACTAGTTACCAGAGTGGGAAACGCAGAAATGCTGCAGCCCTGTGGCCGTTACCTGCAACGGCAGCTTGAAAACCCGTGCTAATGGTCACTTCGTGTGCACAAGTCCTGGAGGGCTGTCAATGAAACCTGCCCTCAAAATGTCTTGAGGGAGGTAGTGGCCAAAATATTTCAAAAGGCGGCACATAGTTCAAGAAAAGAATGTGATGAGGTAAGCTACACACACAGTTTGAAGAAAAAAAGGGCATCCCTGAAAGCTCAATTTCAAGGCTTTATGAGACGCATGCAAATCCAACCACAGAGGTATCGGCTCACACCAGTCAGAAGAACCATCAGCAACAAGACTACCAACAATTCATGCTGAAGGGGTTGTGGAGAAGTGCATACCCTCTAGGTTAAGTGGGACTTTGCCGCCAGCCGCGGCGGGTCCTCAAAGTGTAGCAACAACCGACGAGAGGGGGTAGGGAACTGAACGCACCAACGTATGGGATCAGAAGGGCACAAGCAACTGACGCTTGCAAGGCAAGTTTAATAACAAAGCCTAGCCGTATATATACCCCTAAAGCAGGGAATTTGCTTCGTCACGCCTTATCGGCATCAGCTGGTTGGTTGGCTTCTCGGCTTAGTCACACCTTATCAGCATCAGCTGGTTGGTTGGCTGCTCGGCTTCTCCCTCAAAGGCACCAATTTCCCCTCCAGGGTTGCTTTTCCTAGCTTTAGGGAACAACCAGGGACTCCCAGTAACTGAGCAGGTCCCTGGAGCGATTTGGCCAAAGACCATCTCCTTTTGTATGTTCATACCATAAAGTCCAGGATGCATACCAAGGAGAGTACAGTCGGGCCCTGAGGCTTAGGAGGGTCTTAGTGGCGCCTTCCTCAGAGGGCAATGCTCGCCACAGGACTTCACCTGGTAAGAGGCACTAATGGGAACAGAATGGAGGTGCCTTTACAAGGTAAACACTGAGTTACGATATGATCCAGCAGGCCCACTCCTGGGCCTATAACCTAAGAAAGAAGACAGAAGTGGAAAGACACAGGCAGGCAAATCTGCATTGCAGGAGTATTACAATAGCCAGGACATGGAAGCAAGCAGAAAGCCCATCAACAGATGAGTGGACAAAGAAGAACAGGGACCTGAGCAGATGGAATATTAGCCAAGGAACAAAAGGAAACAATGCCATCAACAGCACCATCGGTGAGGCTAGAGTTCATCACGCACCTTGCAGTAAGTCACAGAGCGAAAGATACATAGCCTACGATATCACTTATAGGTGTTCCCTGAAAATTGATATCACTGAAGATATTTCCACAGAGAAAGGCAATCACAGATGCAATAAACAGATTTATGGTTCACCCATGGACAGGTGTGAGAATTGTGTACATTAGGAAATTGGGTTTAAGAGAGAGATACAAACACACGTGAAATACAAAATCACCAAAGGCCTACGGAATACCAAGAGAAGAGTACTCAACATTGTGTCATAAGCTACATGGGAAAAGGATCCAAAGAAGACTAGATACGTGTTTATGTGTAAAAGAGCCACCTCTTTCACACCTACAACAAGCAAAACATTGTAATCAAACTTGCTGTGAGAAACAATAAACATTGAATTAAAAAACGAACAAGTCAGTCGTGAGGCACAAACATAAGGGGCTTTTTCCTGGCACAGTCCATTCTAATTGACAACCGAGAATACGACTTCCACGGAGGCTCTGTTGCCCGAGTAACCAGGTTTGGTAAAGGAGACCTGCTGCCGCCTTGTGGCCGTTTCTCAAAACAGCAGCTTTAAACCCAGTGCTAATGGTCACTTGATATTCAAAATCATTGCAGGCCTATAAATGACACCTGCCCTCAAAAACGATTCTTGGGTCGTCAATCGAGGAAAAAAACTCAAAAGACGTGCACACTTCAAAACGACAATTTCAAGAGGCATATTTTGCGCACATTTTGTCTTCTCTTTCTTTCTTTCTCTTGTGATAAATAAAAGGGCATGGAAAAATGCTCAACATCAGGAATTAATAAAGCCATGCAAATCCAGTCGACAGAAACGTTCACCCACCGTCGTCAGAATGATCATCAGCCACAGAGTCTACAAAGAATAAATGCTCAAGGTGTTTTAGAGAACTCTGTGCCCTCTAGCGGCCACTGGGACGTAACCTGGGAACAGCTAGTAGTGAGAACACCGTGGAGGTGCACTGAAAGGTAAAAATTGAGCTAACCTGTAATCGGGTAGGCCCACTGATGGGCCTATCTCCCGAGTAGACCAAAATCAAAAAGACACAGGCTGGCCATCCTGCACTGCAGCAACATGTACCATCGCCAAGACTTGGAAGAAACCCAAATGTCCATCAACAGAACAATGCACCAAGAAGAAGGGGGCCCATGTGCACAATGGAACATGAGCCACGGAAGAGCATGCAACAGTGCCGCTGGCACCACCGTAGAAGGATCTAGAGATACCCACCCAAAAGGAAGTACGAAAGAAACCGAAATAGAAATATCCTATGACATCACTTATAGCTGTTACTTCAACATTGATACCCATGAAGTCATTTCCAAGAGAAGGCCGTGCATAGATGCAGAAAACCAACTATGCTTAACCAAGTGGAAAGGTGTAAGGAATGTATGAATTTGGATATGGGGGTTTACAGACATGTACTGATACATATGAAATATATAATCACAAAATACCTAAGGAATACCAGGAGAGGTCGACTCAACACTCTGTAATAACCTACACGGGAAAGGATCCAAAGATGAATAGATTGATACATACATATGATGAACCAGATGCAGTACACCTAGAACACACACCACATTTTTATCCAATTGGCTGTGATACTAGATAACAATTAAATTTTAAAAAACACACAAGAAGTAAGGAGATATAAGCTCTTGGGGGTTTGCCCTGACACACTGCACTCTCATTTGCAGCCTACTAACACAATTTCCAGGAAGCCTCTGTTGCAGGAAAACCCAGAGTTGGAAATGGAGAAATGCTGCCGCCTTGTGGCCGTTTCCCGCAAGAGCGGCTTCAAACGCATAGCTATGGTTCACTTAACATTCATAAGGACTCAGGCCTCTAAAAGACACCTGCCCTCAAAAAAAAAAAATGTCCTGAGCTCGGCCGTGGCCAAAAAAATTCAAAGCAGGCAAATGTGTCAAAGAGATAGTATGATAGAGGTAAGTTTTACTCACTCTTTATCAAAAAAAGGAAAATGGAGAAAAGCTCAACATCAGGAATCATCAGACTCCTCTAACCTACAAAAAGCTTTCAGCTCACCCAAGTTAACTACCGTCAGCCAAAAGACTACAAACAATAAATGCTGAAGGGGTTTTAGAGAACTCTGTTCCCTCTGTCTGTGGAGGACATGTCTAGTTGTAACAGCCAATAATGAGAACAGAAAGGAGCTGCGTTTTCAATTAAAAATTGAGCCACCCTTCCATCCAGAACACCCACAGCCGAGCCTCTCACCTGAGAAGACAGGCTGCAAGAGCTGCACTCCACGAGTTTTCACAGTAGCCAAGACACCGAAGCAACCCAAATGTCCATCAACAGATGAATGGATAAGAAGAGCTGGTCCGTGGACACAGTGGACTATTAGCCATGGAAAACAAGGAAACACTGCTCTTTGAGGCACCCGAGATGAGCCTAGAGATCATCACAGAACATGAGTTAAGTCGGAAAGCAAAAGGCATACCGTATGACATCACCTATAGGCGTTATCTAACAGCTGACACAAATGAACATATTTCCACAAAGAAAGACACTCACAGACTTAGAAAGCAAACTAAGCTTATGTAAAATGAAAGGTGGGGGGAATGGATAAATTAAGATTAGTGTCACCATATGTGTACAAATACGTATTAAATATATATATCAAACAGACCGACCATATAGCAAGGGAGGTCACCAGAACACTCTGCAATAATTTACATGGGAAGAGGATCTGTACAAGAATATATATATATATATATATAAAACGTACAAATGAACCAGATTCTGTACATATAGGACCAACAGTATTCTAATCATTACCCCGATTTAAACAAATTAAAAGAGCGAACAAGAAGTAATGTGACATACACTTCTGGGGTTTTTTCCTGGCACATTCCATTCTAATTGACAACCTGGGAACAGGACTTCCAGAACGCTCTGCTGCCCTAGTAACCAGATGTGGGAATGTAGCAATGCTGACGCCTTGTGGCCGTTTCCCACAGCAGCAGCTTTAAAGTCAGTGCTAATGGTCACTCAATATTCACACCCATTGCAGGCTTGTAAATGACACCTGCCCTCCAAAACAAAATCCCGGGGTCGAAAATCGACCAAAAAAGTCCAAAGAGGGCAACCTTCCAAGAAGACAATTTCGAGAGGTTTATTGTACTCACGGGTTTTTTTTTTCTGTTTTTGTTTAACAGAATAAAAAAAGGCGTGGGAAAATGCTGAACCTTAGGAATTATTAGACACGAAACTACACGTTAAAAAAACCTATCATGTCACACGACTCAGCATGGCCAGCAGCAAAACTTCTGCAAACAAGAAATGCTGACGGGGTGGTGAAGAAATGCGTACCCTCGGTTCTAAGTGGGACGTGGTAAGAGCCCCTAAGGAAAACACAGTGGAGTTGCCTGGAAAGGGTCAACATTGAGCGACCGTTCAATCAAGCATAGCCACTGCTGGGTCTATCACCTGAGAGGATGAGAATCAAAAAGACACGGGCTGGCAATCCTGCAATCCAGCAATGTTTACCATAGCCAACACTTGGAAGCAATGAAAATGCCCAGCCACAGAGGAATGCAGAAAGGAGCAGTGGTCCATGGACACAATGGAAGAGTACTCCAGTGAAAAGTAGAAATTCCATTTTAAAACCAGATATAAGTAAGGAGACATCAGCTTTGGGGGGTTTCTCCAGACACATCCCACCGTCATTGATAACCAAGGAACACCACTGGCAGGAAGGCCTGTTTCACTAGTTACCAGAGTGGGAAACGCAGAAATGCTGCAGCCCTGTGGCCGTTACCTGCAACGGCAGCTTGAAAACCCGTGCTAATGGTCACTTCGTGTGCACAAGTCCTGGAGGGCTGTCAATGAAACCTGCCCTCAAAATGTCTTGAGGGAGGTAGTGGCCAAAATATTTCAAAAGGCGGCACATAGTTCAAGAAAAGAATGTGATGAGGTAAGCTACACACACAGTTTGAAGAAAAAAAGGGCATCCCTGAAAGCTCAATTTCAAGGCTTTATGAGACGCATGCAAATCCAACCACAGAGGTATCGGCTCACACCAGTCAGAAGAACCATCAGCAACAAGACTACCAACAATTCATGCTGAAGGGGTTGTGGAGAAGTGCATACCCTCTAGGTTAAGTGGGACTTTGCCGCCAGCCGCGGCGGGTCCTCAAAGTGTAGCAACAACCGACGAGAGGGGGTAGGGAACTGAACGCACCAACGTATGGGATCAGAAGGGCACAAGCAACTGACGCTTGCAAGGCAAGTTTAATAACAAAGCCTAGCCGTATATATACCCCTAAAGCAGGGAATTTGCTTCGTCACGCCTTATCGGCATCAGCTGGTTGGTTGGCTTCTCGGCTTAGTCACACCTTATCAGCATCAGCTGGTTGGTTGGCTGCTCGGCTTCTCCCTCAAAGGCACCAATTTCCCCTCCAGGGTTGCTTTTCCTAGCTTTAGGGAACAACCAGGGACTCCCAGTAACTGAGCAGGTCCCTGGAGCGATTTGGCCAAAGACCATCTCCTTTTGTATGTTCATACCATAAAGTCCAGGATGCATACCAAGGAGAGTACAGTCGGGCCCTGAGGCTTAGGAGGGTCTTAGTGGCGCCTTCCTCAGAGGGCAATGCTCGCCACAGGACTTCACCTGGTAAGAGGCACTAATGGGAACAGAATGGAGGTGCCTTTACAAGGTAAACACTGAGTTACGATATGATCCAGCAGGCCCACTCCTGGGCCTATAACCTAAGAAAGAAGACAGAAGTGGAAAGACACAGGCAGGCAAATCTGCATTGCAGGAGTATTACAATAGCCAGGACATGGAAGCAAGCAGAAAGCCCATCAACAGATGAGTGGACAAAGAAGAACAGGGACCTGAGCAGATGGAATATTAGCCAAGGAACAAAAGGAAACAATGCCATCAACAGCACCATCGGTGAGGCTAGAGTTCATCACGCACCTTGCAGTAAGTCACAGAGCGAAAGATACATAGCCTACGATATCACTTATAGGTGTTCCCTGAAAATTGATATCACTGAAGATATTTCCACAGAGAAAGGCAATCACAGATGCAATAAACAGATTTATGGTTCACCCATGGACAGGTGTGAGAATTGTGTACATTAGGAAATTGGGTTTAAGAGAGAGATACAAACACACGTGAAATACAAAATCACCAAAGGCCTACGGAATACCAAGAGAAGAGTACTCAACATTGTGTCATAAGCTACATGGGAAAAGGATCCAAAGAAGACTAGATACGTGTTTATGTGTAAAAGAGCCACATCTTTCACACCTACAACAAGCAAAACATTGTAATCAAACTTGCTGTGAGAAACAATAAACATTGAATTAAAAAACGAACAAGTCAGTCGTGAGGCACAAACATAAGGGGCTTTTTCCTGGCACAGTCCATTCTAATTGACAACCGAGAATACGACTTCCACGGAGGCTCTGTTGCCCGAGTAACCAGGTTTGGTAAAGGAGACCTGCTGCCGCCTTGTGGCCGTTTCTCAAAACAGCAGCTTTAAACCCAGTGCTAATGGTCACTTGATATTCAAAATCATTGCAGGCCTATAAATGACACCTGCCCTCAAAAACGATTCTTGGGTCGTCAATCGAGGAAAAAAACTCAAAAGACGTGCACACTTCAAAACGACAATTTCAAGAGGCATATTTTGCGCACATTTTGTCTTCTCTTTCTTTCTTTCTCTTGTGATAAATAAAAGGGCATGGAAAAATGCTCAACATCAGGAATTAATAAAGCCATGCAAATCCAGTCGACAGAAACGTTCACCCACCGTCGTCAGAATGATCATCAGCCACAGAGTCTACAAAGAATAAATGCTCAAGGTGTTTTAGAGAACTCTGTGCCCTCTAGCGGCCGCTGGGACGTAACCTGGGAACAGCTAGTAGTGAGAACACCGTGGAGGTGCACTGAAAGGTAAAAATTGAGCTAACCTGTAATCGGGTAGGCCCACTGATGGGCCTATCTCCCGAGTAGACCAAAATCAAAAAGACACAGGCTGGCCATCCTGCACTGCAGCAACATGTACCATCGCCAAGACTTGGAAGAAACCCAAATGTCCATCAACAGAACAATGCACCAAGAAGAAGGGGGCCCATGTGCACAATGGAACATGAGCCACGGAAGAGCATGCAACAGTGCCGCTGGCACCACCGTAGAAGGATCTAGAGATACCCACCCAAAAGGAAGTACGAAAGAAACCGAAATAGAAATATCCTATGACATCACTTATAGCTGTTACTTCAACATTGATACCCATGAAGTCATTTCCAAGAGAAGGCCGTGCATAGATGCAGAAAACCAACTATGCTTAACCAAGTGGAAAGGTGTAAGGAATGTATGAATTTGGATATGGGGGTTTACAGACATGTACTGATACATATGAAATATATAATCACAAAATACCTAAGGAATACCAGGAGAGGTCGACTCAACACTCTGTAATAACCTACACGGGAAAGGATCCAAAGATGAATAGATTGATACATACATATGATGAACCAGATGCAGTACACCTAGAACACACACCACATTTTTATCCAATTGGCTGTGATACTAGATAACAATTAAATTTTAAAAAACACACAAGAAGTAAGGAGATATAAGCTCTTGGGGGTTTGCCCTGACACACTGCACTCTCATTTGCAGCCTACTAACACAATTTCCAGGAAGCCTCTGTTGCAGGAAAACCCAGAGTTGGAAATGGAGAAATGCTGCCGCCTTGTGGCCGTTTCCCGCAAGAGCGGCTCCAAACGCATAGCTATGGGTCACTTAACATTCATAAGGACTCAGGCCTCTAAAAGACACCTGCCCTCAAAAAAAAAAAATGTCCTGAGCTCGGCCGTGGCCAAAAAAATTCAAAGCAGGCAAATGTGTCAAAGAGATAGTATGATAGAGGTAAGTTTTACTCACTCTTTATCAAAAAAAGGAAAATGGAGAAAAGCTCAACATCAGGAATCATCAGACTCCTCTAACCTACAAAAAGCTTTCAGCTCACCCAAGTTAACTACCGTCAGCCAAAAGACTACAAACAATAAATGCTGAAGGGGTTTTAGAGAACTCTGTTCCCTCTGTCTGTGGAGGACATGTCTAGTTGTAACAGCCAATAATGAGAACAGAAAGGAGCTGCGTTTTCAATTAAAAATTGAGCCACCCTTCCATCCAGAACACCCACAGCCGAGCCTCTCACCTGAGAAGACAGGCTGCAAGAGCTGCACTCCACGAGTTTTCACAGTAGCCAAGACACCGAAGCAACCCAAATGTCCATCAACAGATGAATGGATAAGAAGAGCTGGTCCGTGGACACAGTGGACTATTAGCCATGGAAAACAAGGAAACACTGCTCTTTGAGGCACCCGAGATGAGCCTAGAGATCATCACAGAACATGAGTTAAGTCGGAAAGCAAAAGGCATACCGTATGACATCACCTATAGGCGTTATCTAACAGCTGACACAAATGAACATATTTCCACAAAGAAAGACACTCACAGACTTAGAAAGCAAACTAAGCTTATGTAAAATGAAAGGTGGGGGGAATGGATAAATTAAGATTAGTGTCACCATATGTGTACAAATACGTATTAAATATATATATCAAACAGACCGACCATATAGCAAGGGAGGTCACCAGAACACTCTGCAATAATTTACATGGGAAGAGGATCTGTACAAGAATATATATATATATATATATAAAACGTACAAATGAACCAGATTCTGTACATATAGGACCAACAGTATTCTAATCATTACCCCGATTTAAACAAATTAAAAGAGCGAACAAGAAGTAATGTGACATACACTTCTGGGGTTTTTTCCTGGCACATTCCATTCTAATTGAAAACCTGGGAACAGGACTTCCAGAACGCTCTGCTGCCCTAGTAACCAGATGTGGGAATGTAGCAATGCTGACGCCTTGTGGCCGTTTCCCACAGCAGCAGCTTTAAAGTCAGTGCTAATGGTCACTCAATATTCACACCCATTGCAGGCTTGTAAATGACACCTGCCCTCCAAAACAAAATCCTGGGGTCGAAAATCGACCAAAAAAGTCCAAAGAGGGCAACCTTCCAAGAAGACAATTTCGAGAGGTTTATTGTACTCACGGGTTTTTTTTTTCTGTTTTTGTTTAACAGAATAAAAAAAGGCGTGGGAAAATGCTGAACCTTAGGAATTATTAGACACGAAACTACACGTTAAAAAAACCTATCATGTCACACGACTCAGCATGGCCAGCAGCAAAACTTCTGCAAACAAGAAATGCTGACGGGGTGGTGAAGAAATGCGTACCCTCGGTTCTAAGTGGGACGTGGTAAGAGCCCCTAAGGAAAACACAGTGGAGTTGCCTGGAAAGGGTCAACATTGAGCGACCGTTCAATCAAGCATAGCCACTGCTGGGTCTATCACCTGAGAGGATGAGAATCAAAAAGACACGGGCTGGCAATCCTGCAATCCAGCAATGTTTACCATAGCCAACACTTGGAAGCAATGAAAATGCCCAGCCACAGAGGAATGCAGAAAGGAGCAGTGGTCCATGGACACAATGGAAGAGTACTCCAGTGAAAAGTAGAAATTCCATTTTAAAAACAGATATAAGTAAGGAGACATCAGCTTTGGGGGGTTTCTCCAGACACATCCCACCGTCATTGATAACCAAGGAACACCACTGGCAGGAAGGCCTGTTTCACTAGTTACCAGAGTGGGAAACGCAGAAATGCTGCAGCCCTGTGGCCGTTACCTGCAACGGCAGCTTGAAAACCCGTGCTAATGGTCACTTCGTGTGCACAAGTCCTGGAGGGCTGTCAATGAAACCTGCCCTCAAAATGTCTTGAGGGAGGTAGTGGCCAAAATATTTCAAAAGGCGGCACATAGTTCAAGAAAAGAATGTGATGAGGTAAGCTACACACACAGTTTGAAGAAAAAAAGGGCATCCCTGAAAGCTCAATTTCAAGGCTTTATGAGACGCATGCAAATCCAACCACAGAGGTATCGGCTCACACCAGTCAGAAGAACCATCAGCAACAAGACTACCAACAATTCATGCTGAAGGGGTTGTGGAGAAGTGCATACCCTCTAGGTTAAGTGGGACTTTGCCGCCAGCCGCGGCGGGTCCTCAAAGTGTAGCAACAACCGACGAGAGGGGGTAGGGAACTGAACGCACCAACGTATGGGATCAGAAGGGCACAAGCAACTGACGCTTGCAAGGCAAGTTTAATAACAAAGCCTAGCCGTATATATACCCCTAAAGCAGGGAATTTGCTTCGTCACGCCTTATCGGCATCAGCTGGTTGGTTGGCTTCTCGGCTTAGTCACACCTTATCAGCATCAGCTGGTTGGTTGGCTGCTCGGCTTCTCCCTCAAAGGCACCAATTTCCCCTCCAGGGTTGCTTTTCCTAGCTTTAGGGAACAACCAGGGACTCCCAGTAACTGAGCAGGTCCCTGGAGCGATTTGGCCAAAGACCATCTCCTTTTGTATGTTCATACCATAAAGTCCAGGATGCATACCAAGGAGAGTACAGTCGGGCCCTGAGGCTTAGGAGGGTCTTAGTGGCGCCTTCCTCAGAGGGCAATGCTCGCCACAGGACTTCACCTGGTAAGAGGCACTAATGGGAACAGAATGGAGGTGCCTTTACAAGGTAAACACTGAGTTACGATATGATCCAGCAGGCCCACTCCTGGGCCTATAACCTAAGAAAGAAGACAGAAGTGGAAAGACACAGGCAGGCAAATCTGCATTGCAGGAGTATTACAATAGCCAGGACATGGAAGCAAGCAGAAAGCCCATCAACAGATGAGTGGACAAAGAAGAACAGGGACCTGAGCAGATGGAATATTAGCCAAGGAACAAAAGGAAACAATGCCATCAACAGCACCATCGGTGAGGCTAGAGTTCATCACGCACCTTGCAGTAAGTCACAGAGCGAAAGATACATAGCCTACGATATCACTTATAGGTGTTCCCTGAAAATTGATATCACTGAAGATATTTCCACAGAGAAAGGCAATCACAGATGCAATAAACAGATTTATGGTTCACCCATGGACAGGTGTGAGAATTGTGTACATTAGGAAATTGGGTTTAAGAGAGAGATACAAACACACGTGAAATACAAAATCACCAAAGGCCTACGGAATACCAAGAGAAGAGTACTCAACATTGTGTCATAAGCTACATGGGAAAAGGATCCAAAGAAGACTAGATACGTGTTTATGTGTAAAAGAGCCACATCTTTCACACCTACAACAAGCAAAACATTGTAATCAAACTTGCTGTGAGAAACAATAAACATTGAATTAAAAAACGAACAAGTCAGTCGTGAGGCACAAACATAAGGGGCTTTTTCCTGGCACAGTCCATTCTAATTGACAACCGAGAATACGACTTCCACGGAGGCTCTGTTGCCCGAGTAACCAGGTTTGGTAAAGGAGACCTGCTGCCGCCTTGTGGCCGTTTCTCAAAACAGCAGCTTTAAACCCAGTGCTAATGGTCACTTGATATTCAAAATCATTGCAGGCCTATAAATGACACCTGCCCTCAAAAACGATTCTTGGGTCGTCAATCGAGGAAAAAAACTCAAAAGACGTGCACACTTCAAAACGACAATTTCAAGAGGCATATTTTGCGCACATTTTGTCTTCTCTTTCTTTCTTTCTCTTGTGATAAATAAAAGGGCATGGAAAAATGCTCAACATCAGGAATTAATAAAGCCATGCAAATCCAGTCGACAGAAACGTTCACCCACCGTCGTCAGAATGATCATCAGCCACAGAGTCTACAAAGAATAAATGCTCAAGGTGTTTTAGAGAACTCTGTGCCCTCTAGCGGCCGCTGGGACGTAACCTGGGAACAGCTAGTAGTGAGAACACCGTGGAGGTGCACTGAAAGGTAAAAATTGAGCTAACCTGTAATCGGGTAGGCCCACTGATGGGCCTATCTCCCGAGTAGACCAAAATCAAAAAGACACAGGCTGGCCATCCTGCACTGCAGCAACATGTACCATCGCCAAGACTTGGAAGAAACCCAAATGTCCATCAACAGAACAATGCACCAAGAAGAAGGGGGCCCATGTGCACAATGGAACATGAGCCACGGAAGAGCATGCAACAGTGCCGCTGGCACCACCGTAGAAGGATCTAGAGATACCCACCCAAAAGGAAGTACGAAAGAAACCGAAATAGAAATATCCTATGACATCACTTATAGCTGTTACTTCAACATTGATACCCATGAAGTCATTTCCAAGAGAAGGCCGTGCATAGATGCAGAAAACCAACTATGCTTAACCAAGTGGAAAGGTGTAAGGAATGTATGAATTTGGATATGGGGGTTTACAGACATGTACTGATACATATGAAATATATAATCACAAAATACCTAAGGAATACCAGGAGAGGTCGACTCAACACTCTGTAATAACCTACACGGGAAAGGATCCAAAGATGAATAGATTGATACATACATATGATGAACCAGATGCAGTACACCTAGAACACACACCACATTTTTATCCAATTGGCTGTGATACTAGATAACAATTAAATTTTAAAAAACACACAAGAAGTAAGGAGATATAAGCTCTTGGGGGTTTGCCCTGACACACTGCACTCTCATTTGCAGCCTACTAACACAATTTCCAGGAAGCCTCTGTTGCAGGAAAACCCAGAGTTGGAAATGGAGAAATGCTGCCGCCTTGTGGCCGTTTCCCGCAAGAGCGGCTTCAAACGCATAGCTATGGGTCACTTAACATTCATAAGGACTCAGGCCTCTAAAAGACACCTGCCCTCAAAAAAAAAAAAATGTCCTGAGCTCGGCCGTGGCCAAAAAAATTCAAAGCAGGCAAATGTGTCAAAGAGATAGTATGATAGAGGTAAGTTTTACTCACTCTTTATCAAAAAAAGGAAAATGGAGAAAAGCTCAACATCAGGAATCATCAGACTCCTCTAACCTACAAAAAGCTTTCAGCTCACCCAAGTTAACTACCGTCAGCCAAAAGACTACAAACAATAAATGCTGAAGGGGTTTTAGAGAACTCTGTTCCCTCTGTCTGTGGAGGACATGTCTAGTTGTAACAGCCAATAATGAGAACAGAAAGGAGCTGCGTTTTCAATTAAAAATTGAGCCACCCTTCCATCCAGAACACCCACAGCCGAGCCTCTCACCTGAGAAGACAGGCTGCAAGAGCTGCACTCCACGAGTTTTCACAGTAGCCAAGACACCGAAGCAACCCAAATGTCCATCAACAGATGAATGGATAAGAAGAGCTGGTCCGTGGACACAGTGGACTATTAGCCATGGAAAACAAGGAAACACTGCTCTTTGAGGCACCCGAGATGAGCCTAGAGATCATCACAGAACATGAGTTAAGTCGGAAAGCAAAAGGCATACCGTATGACATCACCTATAGGCGTTATCTAACAGCTGACACAAATGAACATATTTCCACAAAGAAAGACACTCACAGACTTAGAAAGCAAACTAAGCTTATGTAAAATGAAAGGTGGGGGGAATGGATAAATTAAGATTAGTGTCACCATATGTGTACAAATACGTATTAAATATATATATCAAACAGACCGACCATATAGCAAGGGAGGTCACCAGAACACTCTGCAATAATTTACATGGGAAGAGGATCTGTACAAGAATATATATATATATATATAAAACGTACAAATGAACCAGATTCTGTACATATAGGACCAACAGTATTCTAATCATTACCCCGATTTAAACAAATTAAAAGAGCGAACAAGAAGTAATGTGACATACACTTCTGGGGTTTTTTCCTGGCACATTCCATTCTAATTGACAACCTGGGAACAGGACTTCCAGAACGCTCTGCTGCCCTAGTAACCAGATGTGGGAATGTAGCAATGCTGACGCCTTGTGGCCGTTTCCCACAGCAGCAGCTTTAAAGTCAGTGCTAATGGTCACTCAATATTCACACCCATTGCAGGCTTGTAAATGACACCTGCCCTCCAAAACAAAATCCTGGGGTCGAAAATCGACCAAAAAAGTCCAAAGAGGGCAACCTTCCAAGAAGACAATTTCGAGAGGTTTATTGTACTCACGGGTTTTTTTTTTTCTGTTTTTGTTTAACAGAATAAAAAAAGGCGTGGGAAAATGCTGAACCTTAGGAATTATTAGACACGAAACTACACGTTAAAAAAACCTATCATGTCACACGACTCAGCATGGCCAGCAGCGAAACTTCTGCAAACAAGAAATGCTGACGGGGTGGTGAAGAAATGCGTACCCTCGGTTCTAAGTGGGACGTGGTAAGAGCCCCTAAGGAAAACACAGTGGAGTTGCCTGGAAAGGGTCAACATTGAGCGACCGTTCAATCAAGCATAGCCACTGCTGGGTCTATCACCTGAGAGGATGAGAATCAAAAAGACACGGGCTGGCAATCCTGCAATCCAGCAATGTTTACCATAGCCAACACTTGGAAGCAATGAAAATGCCCAGCCACAGAGGAATGCAGAAAGGAGCAGTGGTCCATGGACACAATGGAAGAGTACTCCAGTGAAAAGTAGAAATTCCATTTTAAAAACAGATATAAGTAAGGAGACATCAGCTTTGGGGGGTTTCTCCAGACACATCCCACCGTCATTGATAACCAAGGAACACCACTGGCAGGAAGGCCTGTTTCACTAGTTACCAGAGTGGGAAACGCAGAAATGCTGCAGCCCTGTGGCCGTTACCTGCAACGGCAGCTTGAAAACCCGTGCTAATGGTCACTTCGTGTGCACAAGTCCTGGAGGGCTGTCAATGAAACCTGCCCTCAAAATGTCTTGAGGGAGGTAGTGGCCAAAATATTTCAAAAGGCGGCACATAGTTCAAGAAAAGAATGTGATGAGGTAAGCTACACACACAGTTTGAAGAAAAAAAGGGCATCCCTGAAAGCTCAATTTCAAGGCTTTATGAGACGCATGCAAATCCAACCACAGAGGTATCGGCTCACACCAGTCAGAAGAACCATCAGCAACAAGACTACCAACAATTCATGCTGAAGGGGTTGTGGAGAAGTGCATACCCTCTAGGTTAAGTGGGACTTTGCCGCCAGCCGCGGCGGGTCCTCAAAGTGTAGCAACAACCGACGAGAGGGGGTAGGGAACTGAACGCACCAACGTATGGGATCAGAAGGGCACAAGCAACTGACGCTTGCAAGGCAAGTTTAATAACAAAGCCTAGCCGTATATATACCCCTAAAGCAGGGAATTTGCTTCGTCACGCCTTATCGGCATCAGCTGGTTGGTTGGCTTCTCGGCTTAGTCACACCTTATCAGCATCAGCTGGTTGGTTGGCTGCTCGGCTTCTCCCTCAAAGGCACCAATTTCCCCTCCAGGGTTGCTTTTCCTAGCTTTAGGGAACAACCAGGGACTCCCAGTAACTGAGCAGGTCCCTGGAGCGATTTGGCCAAAGACCATCTCCTTTTGTATGTTCATACCATAAAGTCCAGGATGCATACCAAGGAGAGTACAGTCGGGCCCTGAGGCTTAGGAGGGTCTTAGTGGCGCCTTCCTCAGAGGGCAATGCTCGCCACAGGACTTCACCTGGTAAGAGGCACTAATGGGAACAGAATGGAGGTGCCTTTACAAGGTAAACACTGAGTTACGATATGATCCAGCAGGCCCACTCCTGGGCCTATAACCTAAGAAAGAAGACAGAAGTGGAAAGACACAGGCAGGCAAATCTGCATTGCAGGAGTATTACAATAGCCAGGACATGGAAGCAAGCAGAAAGCCCATCAACAGATGAGTGGACAAAGAAGAACAGGGACCTGAGCAGATGGAATATTAGCCAAGGAACAAAAGGAAACAATGCCATCAACAGCACCATCGGTGAGGCTAGAGTTCATCACGCACCTTGCAGTAAGTCACAGAGCGAAAGATACATAGCCTACGATATCACTTATAGGTGTTCCCTGAAAATTGATATCACTGAAGATATTTCCACAGAGAAAGGCAATCACAGATGCAATAAACAGATTTATGGTTCACCCATGGACAGGTGTGAGAATTGTGTACATTAGGAAATTGGGTTTAAGAGAGAGATACAAACACACGTGAAATACAAAATCACCAAAGGCCTACGGAATACCAAGAGAAGAGTACTCAACATTGTGTCATAAGCTACATGGGAAAAGGATCCAAAGAAGACTAGATACGTGTTTATGTGTAAAAGAGCCACCTCTTTCACACCTACAACAAGCAAAACATTGTAATCAAACTTGCTGTGAGAAACAATAAACATTGAATTAAAAAACGAACAAGTCAGTCGTGAGGCACAAACATAAGGGGCTTTTTCCTGGCACAGTCCATTCTAATTGACAACCGAGAATACGACTTCCACGGAGGCTCTGTTGCCCGAGTAACCAGGTTTGGTAAAGGAGACCTGCTGCCGCCTTGTGGCCGTTTCTCAAAACAGCAGCTTTAAACCCAGTGCTAATGGTCACTTGATATTCAAAATCATTGCAGGCCTATAAATGACACCTGCCCTCAAAAACGATTCTTGGGTCGTCAATCGAGGAAAAAAACTCAAAAGACGTGCACACTTCAAAACGACAATTTCAAGAGGCATATTTTGCGCACATTTTGTCTTCTCTTTCTTTCTTTCTCTTGTGATAAATAAAAGGGCATGGAAAAATGCTCAACATCAGGAATTAATAAAGCCATGCAAATCCAGTCGACAGAAACGTTCAC
The DNA here is from genome assembly GCF_026419965.1 of Kogia breviceps. NCBI lineage: Eukaryota > Metazoa > Chordata > Mammalia > Artiodactyla > Physeteridae > Kogia > Kogia breviceps. The sequence goes on from NW_026711740.1 coordinate 23,140, forward strand.
CCACCGTCGTCAGAATGATCATCAGCCACAGAGTCTACAAAGAATAAATGCTCAAGGTGTTTTAGAGAACTCTGTGCCCTCTAGCGGCCGCTGGGACGTAACCTGGGAACAGCTAGTAGTGAGAACACCGTGGAGGTGCACTGAAAGGTAAAAATTGAGCTAACCTGTAATCGGGTAGGCCCACTGATGGGCCTATCTCCCGAGTAGACCAAAATCAAAAAGACACAGGCTGGCCATCCTGCACTGCAGCAACATGTACCATCGCCAAGACTTGGAAGAAACCCAAATGTCCATCAACAGAACAATGCACCAAGAAGAAGGGGGCCCATGTGCACAATGGAACATGAGCCACGGAAGAGCATGCAACAGTGCCGCTGGCACCACCGTAGAAGGATCTAGAGATACCCACCCAAAAGGAAGTACGAAAGAAACCGAAATAGAAATATCCTATGACATCACTTATAGCTGTTACTTCAACATTGATACCCATGAAGTCATTTCCAAGAGAAGGCCGTGCATAGATGCAGAAAACCAACTATGCTTAACCAAGTGGAAAGGTGTAAGGAATGTATGAATTTGGATATGGGGGTTTACAGACATGTACTGATACATATGAAATATATAATCACAAAATACCTAAGGAATACCAGGAGAGGTCGACTCAACACTCTGTAATAACCTACACGGGAAAGGATCCAAAGATGAATAGATTGATACATACATATGATGAACCAGATGCAGTACACCTAGAACACACACCACATTTTTATCCAATTGGCTGTGATACTAGATAACAATTAAATTTTAAAAAACACACAAGAAGTAAGGAGATATAAGCTCTTGGGGGTTTGCCCTGACACACTGCACTCTCATTTGCAGCCTACTAACACAATTTCCAGGAAGCCTCTGTTGCAGGAAAACCCAGAGTTGGAAATGGAGAAATGCTGCCGCCTTGTGGCCGTTTCCCGCAAGAGCGGCTTCAAACGCATAGCTATGGTTCACTTAACATTCATAAGGACTCAGGCCTCTAAAAGACACCTGCCCTCAAAAAAAAAAAATGTCCTGAGCTCGGCCGTGGCCAAAAAAATTCAAAGCAGGCAAATGTGTCAAAGAGATAGTATGATAGAGGTAAGTTTTACTCACTCTTTATCAAAAAAAGGAAAATGGAGAAAAGCTCAACATCAGGAATCATCAGACTCCTCTAACCTACAAAAAGCTTTCAGCTCACCCAAGTTAACTACCGTCAGCCAAAAGACTACAAACAATAAATGCTGAAGGGGTTTTAGAGAACTCTGTTCCCTCTGTCTGTGGAGGACATGTCTAGTTGTAACAGCCAATAATGAGAACAGAAAGGAGCTGCGTTTTCAATTAAAAATTGAGCCACCCTTCCATCCAGAACACCCACAGCCGAGCCTCTCACCTGAGAAGACAGGCTGCAAGAGCTGCACTCCACGAGTTTTCACAGTAGCCAAGACACCGAAGCAACCCAAATGTCCATCAACAGATGAATGGATAAGAAGAGCTGGTCCGTGGACACAGTGGACTATTAGCCATGGAAAACAAGGAAACACTGCTCTTTGAGGCACCCGAGATGAGCCTAGAGATCATCACAGAACATGAGTTAAGTCGGAAAGCAAAAGGCATACCGTATGACATCACCTATAGGCGTTATCTAACAGCTGACACAAATGAACATATTTCCACAAAGAAAGACACTCACAGACTTAGAAAGCAAACTAAGCTTATGTAAAATGAAAGGTGGGGGGAATGGATAAATTAAGATTAGTGTCACCATATGTGTACAAATACGTATTAAATATATATATCAAACAGACCGACCATATAGCAAGGGAGGTCACCAGAACACTCTGCAATAATTTACATGGGAAGAGGATCTGTACAAGAATATATATATATATATATATAAAACGTACAAATGAACCAGATTCTGTACATATAGGACCAACAGTATTCTAATCATTACCCCGATTTAAACAAATTAAAAGAGCGAACAAGAAGTAATGTGACATACACTTCTGGGGTTTTTTCCTGGCACATTCCATTCTAATTGACAACCTGGGAACAGGACTTCCAGAACGCTCTGCTGCCCTAGTAACCAGATGTGGGAATGTAGCAATGCTGACGCCTTGTGGCCGTTTCCCACAGCAGCAGCTTTAAAGTCAGTGCTAATGGTCACTCAATATTCACACCCATTGCAGGCTTGTAAATGACACCTGCCCTCCAAAACAAAATCCTGGGGTCGAAAATCGACCAAAAAAGTCCAAAGAGGGCAACCTTCCAAGAAGACAATTTCGAGAGGTTTATTGTACTCACGGGTTTTTTTTTTCTGTTTTTGTTTAACAGAATAAAAAAAGGCGTGGGAAAATGCTGAACCTTAGGAATTATTAGACACGAAACTACACGTTAAAAAAACCTATCATGTCACACGACTCAGCATGGCCAGCAGCAAAACTTCTGCAAACAAGAAATGCTGACGGGGTGGTGAAGAAATGCGTACCCTCGGTTCTAAGTGGGACGTGGTAAGAGCCCCTAAGGAAAACACAGTGGAGTTGCCTGGAAAGGGTCAACATTGAGCGACCGTTCAATCAAGCATAGCCACTGCTGGGTCTATCACCTGAGAGGATGAGAATCAAAAAGACACGGGCTGGCAATCCTGCAATCCAGCAATGTTTACCATAGCCAACACTTGGAAGCAATGAAAATGCCCAGCCACAGAGGAATGCAGAAAGGAGCAGTGGTCCATGGACACAATGGAAGAGTACTCCAGTGAAAAGTAGAAATTCCATTTTAAAAACAGATATAAGTAAGGAGACATCAGCTTTGGGGGGTTTCTCCAGACACATCCCACCGTCATTGATAACCAAGGAACACCACTGGCAGGAAGGCCTGTTTCACTAGTTACCAGAGTGGGAAACGCAGAAATGCTGCAGCCCTGTGGCCGTTACCTGCAACGGCAGCTTGAAAACCCGTGCTAATGGTCACTTCGTGTGCACAAGTCCTGGAGGGCTGTCAATGAAACCTGCCCTCAAAATGTCTTGAGGGAGGTAGTGGCCAAAATATTTCAAAAGGCGGCACATAGTTCAAGAAAAGAATGTGATGAGGTAAGCTACACACACAGTTTGAAGAAAAAAAGGGCATCCCTGAAAGCTCAATTTCAAGGCTTTATGAGACGCATGCAAATCCAACCACAGAGGTATCGGCTCACACCAGTCAGAAGAACCATCAGCAACAAGACTACCAACAATTCATGCTGAAGGGGTTGTGGAGAAGTGCATACCCTCTAGGTTAAGTGGGACTTTGCCGCCAGCCGCGGCGGGTCCTCAAAGTGTAGCAACAACCGACGAGAGGGGGTAGGGAACTGAACGCACCAACGTATGGGATCAGAAGGGCACAAGCAACTGACGCTTGCAAGGCAAGTTTAATAACAAAGCCTAGCCGTATATATACCCCTAAAGCAGGGAATTTGCTTCGTCACGCCTTATCGGCATCAGCTGGTTGGTTGGCTTCTCGGCTTAGTCACACCTTATCAGCATCAGCTGGTTGGTTGGCTGCTCGGCTTCTCCCTCAAAGGCACCAATTTCCCCTCCAGGGTTGCTTTTCCTAGCTTTAGGGAACAACCAGGGACTCCCAGTAACTGAGCAGGTCCCTGGAGCGATTTGGCCAAAGACCATCTCCTTTTGTATGTTCATACCATAAAGTCCAGGATGCATACCAAGGAGAGTACAGTCGGGCCCTGAGGCTTAGGAGGGTCTTAGTGGCGCCTTCCTCAGAGGGCAATGCTCGCCACAGGACTTCACCTGGTAAGAGGCACTAATGGGAACAGAATGGAGGTGCCTTTACAAGGTAAACACTGAGTTACGATATGATCCAGCAGGCCCACTCCTGGGCCTATAACCTAAGAAAGAAGACAGAAGTGGAAAGACACAGGCAGGCAAATCTGCATTGCAGGAGTATTACAATAGCCAGGACATGGAAGCAAGCAGAAAGCCCATCAACAGATGAGTGGACAAAGAAGAACAGGGACCTGAGCAGATGGAATATTAGCCAAGGAACAAAAGGAAACAATGCCATCAACAGCACCATCGGTGAGGCTAGAGTTCATCACGCACCTTGCAGTAAGTCACAGAGCGAAAGATACATAGCCTACGATATCACTTATAGGTGTTCCCTGAAAATTGATATCACTGAAGATATTTCCACAGAGAAAGGCAATCACAGATGCAATAAACAGATTTATGGTTCACCCATGGACAGGTGTGAGAATTGTGTACATTAGGAAATTGGGTTTAAGAGAGAGATACAAACACACGTGAAATACAAAATCACCAAAGGCCTACGGAATACCAAGAGAAGAGTACTCAACATTGTGTCATAAGCTACATGGGAAAAGGATCCAAAGAAGACTAGATACGTGTTTATGTGTAAAAGAGCCACATCTTTCACACCTACAACAAGCAAAACATTGTAATCAAACTTGCTGTGAGAAACAATAAACATTGAATTAAAAAACGAACAAGTCAGTCGTGAGGCACAAACATAAGGGGCTTTTTCCTGGCACAGTCCATTCTAATTGACAACCGAGAATACGACTTCCACGGAGGCTCTGTTGCCCGAGTAACCAGGTTTGGTAAAGGAGACCTGCTGCCGCCTTGTGGCCGTTTCTCAAAACAGCAGCTTTAAACCCAGTGCTAATGGTCACTTGATATTCAAAATCATTGCAGGCCTATAAATGACACCTGCCCTCAAAAACGATTCTTGGGTCGTCAATCGAGGAAAAAAACTCAAAAGACGTGCACACTTCAAAACGACAATTTCAAGAGGCATATTTTGCGCACATTTTGTCTTCTCTTTCTTTCTTTCTCTTGTGATAAATAAAAGGGCATGGAAAAATGCTCAACATCAGGAATTAATAAAGCCATGCAAATCCAGTCGACAGAAACGTTCACCCACCGTCGTCAGAATGATCATCAGCCACAGAGTCTACAAAGAATAAATGCTCAAGGTGTTTTAGAGAACTCTGTGCCCTCTAGCGGCCGCTGGGACGTAACCTGGGAACAGCTAGTAGTGAGAACACCGTGGAGGTGCACTGAAAGGTAAAAATTGAGCTAACCTGTAATCGGGTAGGCCCACTGATGGGCCTATCTCCCGAGTAGACCAAAATCAAAAAGACACAGGCTGGCCATCCTGCACTGCAGCAACATGTACCATCGCCAAGACTTGGAAGAAACCCAAATGTCCATCAACAGAACAATGCACCAAGAAGAAGGGGGCCCATGCGCACAATGGAACATGAGCCACGGAAGAGCATGCAACAGTGCCGCTGGCACCACCGTAGAAGGATCTAGAGATACCCACCCAAAAGGAAGTACGAAAGAAACCGAAATAGAAATATCCTATGACATCACTTATAGCTGTTACTTCAACATTGATACCCATGAAGTCATTTCCAAGAGAAGGCCGTGCATAGATGCAGAAAACCAACTATGCTTAACCAAGTGGAAAGGTGTAAGGAATGTATGAATTTGGATATGGGGGTTTACAGACATGTACTGATACATATGAAATATATAATCACAAAATACCTAAGGAATACCAGGAGAGGTCGACTCAACACTCTGTAATAACCTACACGGGAAAGGATCCAAAGATGAATAGATTGATACATACATATGATGAACCAGATGCAGTACACCTAGAACACACACCACATTTTTATCCAATTGGCTGTGATACTAGATAACAATTAAATTTTAAAAAACACACAAGAAGTAAGGAGATATAAGCTCTTGGGGGTTTGCCCTGACATACTGCACTCTCATTTGCAGCCTACTAACACAATTTCCAGGAAGCCTCTGTTGCAGGAAAACCCAGAGTTGGAAATGGAGAAATGCTGCCGCCTTGTGGCCGTTTCCCGCAAGAGCGGCTTCAAACGCATAGCTATGGGTCACTTAACATTCATAAGGACTCAGGCCTCTAAAAGACACCTGCCCTCAAAAAAAAAAAATGTCCTGAGCTCGGCCGTGGCCAAAAAAATTCAAAGCAGGCAAATGTGTCAAAGAGATAGTATGATAGAGGTAAGTTTTACTCACTCTTTATCAAAAAAAGGAAAATGGAGAAAAGCTCAACATCAGGAATCATCAGACTCCTCTAACCTACAAAAAGCTTTCAGCTCACCCAAGTTAACTACCGTCAGCCAAAAGACTACAAACAATAAATGCTGAAGGGGTTTTAGAGAACTCTGTTCCCTCTGTCTGTGGAGGACATGTCTAGTTGTAACAGCCAATAATGAGAACAGAAAGGAGCTGCGTTTTCAATTAAAAATTGAGCCACCCTTCCATCCAGAACACCCACAGCCGAGCCTCTCACCTGAGAAGACAGGCTGCAAGAGCTGCACTCCACGAGTTTTCACAGTAGCCAAGACACCGAAGCAACCCAAATGTCCATCAACAGATGAATGGATAAGAAGAGCTGGTCCGTGGACACAGTGGACTATTAGCCATGGAAAACAAGGAAACACTGCTCTTTGAGGCACCCGAGATGAGCCTAGAGATCATCACAGAACATGAGTTAAGTCGGAAAGCAAAAGGCATACCGTATGACATCACCTATAGGCGTTATCTAACAGCTGACACAAATGAACATATTTCCACAAAGAAAGACACTCACAGACTTAGAAAGCAAACTAAGCTTATGTAAAATGAAAGGTGGGGGGAATGGATAAATTAAGATTAGTGTCACCATATGTGTACAAATACGTATTAAATATATATATCAAACAGACCGACCATATAGCAAGGGAGGTCACCAGAACACTCTGCAATAATTTACATGGGAAGAGGATCTGTACAAGAATATATATATATATATATATAAAACGTACAAATGAACCAGATTCTGTACATATAGGACCAACAGTATTCTAATCATTACCCCGATTTAAACAAATTAAAAGAGCGAACAAGAAGTAATGTGACATACACTTCTGGGGTTTTTTCCTGGCACATTCCATTCTAATTGACAACCTGGGAACAGGACTTCCAGAACGCTCTGCTGCCCTAGTAACCAGATGTGGGAATGTAGCAATGCTGACGCCTTGTGGCCGTTTCCCACAGCAGCAGCTTTAAAGTCAGTGCTAATGGTCACTCAATATTCACACCCATTGCAGGCTTGTAAATGACACCTGCCCTCCAAAACAAAATCCTGGGGTCGAAAATCGACCAAAAAAGTCCAAAGAGGGCAACCTTCCAAGAAGACAATTTCGAGAGGTTTATTGTACTCACGGGTTTTTTTTTTCTGTTTTTGTTTAACAGAATAAAAAAAGGCGTGGGAAAATGCTGAACCTTAGGAATTATTAGACACGAAACTACACGTTAAAAAAACCTATCATGTCACACGACTCAGCATGGCCAGCAGCAAAACTTCTGCAAACAAGAAATGCTGACGGGGTGGTGAAGAAATGCGTACCCTCGGTTCTAAGTGGGACGTGGTAAGAGCCCCTAAGGAAAACACAGTGGAGTTGCCTGGAAAGGGTCAACATTGAGCGACCGTTCAATCAAGCATAGCCACTGCTGGGTCTATCACCTGAGAGGATGAGAATCAAAAAGACACGGGCTGGCAATCCTGCAATCCAGCAATGTTTACCATAGCCAACACTTGGAAGCAATGAAAATGCCCAGCCACAGAGGAATGCAGAAAGGAGCAGTGGTCCATGGACACAATGGAAGAGTACTCCAGTGAAAAGTAGAAATTCCATTTTAAAAACAGATATAAGTAAGGAGACATCAGCTTTGGGGGGTTTCTCCAGACACATCCCACCGTCATTGATAACCAAGGAACACCACTGGCAGGAAGGCCTGTTTCACTAGTTACCAGAGTGGGAAACGCAGAAATGCTGCAGCCCTGTGGCCGTTACCTGCAACGGCAGCTTGAAAACCCGTGCTAATGGTCACTTCGTGTGCACAAGTCCTGGAGGGCTGTCAATGAAACCTGCCCTCAAAATGTCTTGAGGGAGGTAGTGGCCAAAATATTTCAAAAGGCGGCACATAGTTCAAGAAAAGAATGTGATGAGGTAAGCTACACACACAGTTTGAAGAAAAAAAGGGCATCCCTGAAAGCTCAATTTCAAGGCTTTATGAGACGCATGCAAATCCAACCACAGAGGTATCGGCTCACACCAGTCAGAAGAACCATCAGCAACAAGACTACCAACAATTCATGCTGAAGGGGTTGTGGAGAAGTGCATACCCTCTAGGTTAAGTGGGACTTTGCCGCCAGCCGCGGCGGGTCCTCAAAGTGTAGCAACAACCGACGAGAGGGGGTAGGGAACTGAACGCACCAACGTATGGGATCAGAAGGGCACAAGCAACTGACGCTTGCAAGGCAAGTTTAATAACAAAGCCTAGCCGTATATATACCCCTAAAGCAGGGAATTTGCTTCGTCACGCCTTATCGGCATCAGCTGGTTGGTTGGCTTCTCGGCTTAGTCACACCTTATCAGCATCAGCTGGTTGGTTGGCTGCTCGGCTTCTCCCTCAAAGGCACCAATTTCCCCTCCAGGGTTGCTTTTCCTAGCTTTAGGGAACAACCAGGGACTCCCAGTAACTGAGCAGGTCCCTGGAGCGATTTGGCCAAAGACCATCTCCTTTTGTATGTTCATACCATAAAGTCCAGGATGCATACCAAGGAGAGTACAGTCGGGCCCTGAGGCTTAGGAGGGTCTTAGTGGCGCCTTCCTCAGAGGGCAATGCTCGCCACAGGACTTCACCTGGTAAGAGGCACTAATGGGAACAGAATGGAGGTGCCTTTACAAGGTAAACACTGAGTTACGATATGATCCAGCAGGCCCACTCCTGGGCCTATAACCTAAGAAAGAAGACAGAAGTGGAAAGACACAGGCAGGCAAATCTGCATTGCAGGAGTATTACAATAGCCAGGACATGGAAGCAAGCAGAAAGCCCATCAACAGATGAGTGGACAAAGAAGAACAGGGACCTGAGCAGATGGAATATTAGCCAAGGAACAAAAGGAAACAATGCCATCAACAGCACCATCGGTGAGGCTAGAGTTCATCACGCACCTTGCAGTAAGTCACAGAGCGAAAGATACATAGCCTACGATATCACTTATAGGTGTTCCCTGAAAATTGATATCACTGAAGATATTTCCACAGAGAAAGGCAATCACAGATGCAATAAACAGATTTATGGTTCACCCATGGACAGGTGTGAGAATTGTGTACATTAGGAAATTGGGTTTAAGAGAGAGATACAAACACACGTGAAATACAAAATCACCAAAGGCCTACGGAATACCAAGAGAAGAGTACTCAACATTGTGTCATAAGCTACATGGGAAAAGGATCCAAAGAAGACTAGATACGTGTTTATGTGTAAAAGAGCCACATCTTTCACACCTACAACAAGCAAAACATTGTAATCAAACTTGCTGTGAGAAACAATAAACATTGAATTAAAAAACGAACAAGTCAGTCGTGAGGCACAAACATAAGGGGCTTTTTCCTGGCACAGTCCATTCTAATTGACAACCGAGAATACGACTTCCACGGAGGCTCTGTTGCCCGAGTAACCAGGTTTGGTAAAGGAGACCTGCTGCCGCCTTGTGGCCGTTTCTCAAAACAGCAGCTTTAAACCCAGTGCTAATGGTCACTTGATATTCAAAATCATTGCAGGCCTATAAATGACACCTGCCCTCAAAAACGATTCTTGGGTCGTCAATCGAGGAAAAAAACTCAAAAGACGTGCACACTTCAAAACGACAATTTCAAGAGGCATATTTTGCGCACATTTTGTCTTCTCTTTCTTTCTTTCTCTTGTGATAAATAAAAGGGCATGGAAAAATGCTCAACATCAGGAATTAATAAAGCCATGCAAATCCAGTCGACAGAAACGTTCACCCACCGTCGTCAGAATGATCATCAGCCACAGAGTCTACAAAGAATAAATGCTCAAGGTGTTTTAGAGAACTCTGTGCCCTCTAGCGGCCGCTGGGACGTAACCTGGGAACAGCTAGTAGTGAGAACACCGTGGAGGTGCACTGAAAGGTAAAAATTGAGCTAACCTGTAATCGGGTAGGCCCACTGATGGGCCTATCTCCCGAGTAGACCAAAATCAAAAAGACACAGGCTGGCCATCCTGCACTGCAGCAACATGTACCATCGCCAAGACTTGGAAGAAACCCAAATGTCCATCAACAGAACAATGCACCAAGAAGAAGGGGGCCCATGTGCACAATGGAACATGAGCCACGGAAGAGCATGCAACAGTGCCGCTGGCACCACCGTAGAAGGATCTAGAGATACCCACCCAAAAGGAAGTACGAAAGAAACCGAAATAGAAATATCCTATGACATCACTTATAGCTGTTACTTCAACATTGATACCCATGAAGTCATTTCCAAGAGAAGGCCGTGCATAGATGCAGAAAACCAACTATGCTTAACCAAGTGGAAAGGTGTAAGGAATGTATGAATTTGGATATGGGGGTTTACAGACATGTACTGATACATATGAAATATATAATCACAAAATACCTAAGGAATACCAGGAGAGGTCGACTCAACACTCTGTAATAACCTACACGGGAAAGGATCCAAAGATGAATAGATTGATACATACATATGATGAACCAGATGCAGTACACCTAGAACACACACCACATTTTTATCCAATTGGCTGTGATACTAGATAACAATTAAATTTTAAAAAACACACAAGAAGTAAGGAGATATAAGCTCTTGGGGGTTTGCCCTGACACACTGCACTCTCATTTGCAGCCTACTAACACAATTTCCAGGAAGCCTCTGTTGCAGGAAAACCCAGAGTTGGAAATGGAGAAATGCTGCCGCCTTGTGGCCGTTTCCCGCAAGAGCGGCTTCAAACGCATAGCTATGGGTCACTTAACATTCATAAGGACTCAGGCCTCTAAAAGACACCTGCCCTCAAAAAAAAAAAATGTCCTGAGCTCGGCCGTGGCCAAAAAAATTCAAAGCAGGCAAATGTGTCAAAGAGATAGTATGATAGAGGTAAGTTTTACTCACTCTTTATCAAAAAAAGGAAAATGGAGAAAAGCTCAACATCAGGAATCATCAGACTCCTCTAACCTACAAAAAGCTTTCAGCTCACCCAAGTTAACTACCGTCAGCCAAAAGACTACAAACAATAAATGCTGAAGGGGTTTTAGAGAACTCTGTTCCCTCTGTCTGTGGAGGACATGTCTAGTTGTAACAGCCAATAATGAGAACAGAAAGGAGCTGCGTTTTCAATTAAAAATTGAGCCACCCTTCCATCCAGAACACCCACAGCCGAGCCTCTCACCTGAGAAGACAGGCTGCAAGAGCTGCACTCCACGAGTTTTCACAGTAGCCAAGACACCGAAGCAACCCAAATGTCCATCAACAGATGAATGGATAAGAAGAGCTGGTCCGTGGACACAGTGGACTATTAGCCATGGAAAACAAGGAAACACTGCTCTTTGAGGCACCCGAGATGAGCCTAGAGATCATCACAGAACATGAGTTAAGTCGGAAAGCAAAAGGCATACCGTATGACATCACCTATAGGCGTTATCTAACAGCTGACACAAATGAACATATTTCCACAAAGAAAGACACTCACAGACTTAGAAAGCAAACTAAGCTTATGTAAAATGAAAGGTGGGGGGAATGGATAAATTAAGATTAGTGTCACCATATGTGTACAAATACGTATTAAATATATATATCAAACAGACCGACCATATAGCAAGGGAGGTCACCAGAACACTCTGCAATAATTTACATGGGAAGAGGATCTGTACAAGAATATATATATATATATATATAAAACGTACAAATGAACCAGATTCTGTACATATAGGACCAACAGTATTCTAATCATTACCCCGATTTAAACAAATTAAAAGAGCGAACAAGAAGTAATGTGACATACACTTCTGGGGTTTTTTCCTGGCACATTCCATTCTAATTGACAACCTGGGAACAGGACTTCCAGAACGCTCTGCTGCCCTAGTAACCAGATGTGGGAATGTAGCAATGCTGACGCCTTGTGGCCGTTTCCCACAGCAGCAGCTTTAAAGTCAGTGCTAATGGTCACTCAATATTCACACCCATTGCAGGCTTGTAAATGACACCTGCCCTCCAAAACAAAATCCTGGGGTCGAAAATCGACCAAAAAAGTCCAAAGAGGGCAACCTTCCAAGAAGACAATTTCGAGAGGTTTATTGTACTCACGGGTTTTTTTTTTCTGTTTTTGTTTAACAGAATAAAAAAAGGCGTGGGAAAATGCTGAACCTTAGGAATTATTAGACACGAAACTACACGTTAAAAAAACCTATCATGTCACACGACTCAGCATGGCCAGCAGCAAAACTTCTGCAAACAAGAAATGCTGACGGGGTGGTGAAGAAATGCGTACCCTCGGTTCTAAGTGGGACGTGGTAAGAGCCCCTAAGGAAAACACAGTGGAGTTGCCTGGAAAGGGTCAACATTGAGCGACCGTTCAATCAAGCATAGCCACTGCTGGGTCTATCACCTGAGAGGATGAGAATCAAAAAGACACGGGCTGGCAATCCTGCAATCCAGCAATGTTTACCATAGCCAACACTTGGAAGCAATGAAAATGCCCAGCCACAGAGGAATGCAGAAAGGAGCAGTGGTCCATGGACACAATGGAAGAGTACTCCAGTGAAAAGTAGAAATTCCATTTTAAAAACAGATATAAGTAAGGAGACATCAGCTTTGGGGGGTTTCTCCAGACACATCCCACCGTCATTGATAACCAAGGAACACCACTGGCAGGAAGGCCTGTTTCACTAGTTACCAGAGTGGGAAACGCAGAAATGCTGCAGCCCTGTGGCCGTTACCTGCAACGGCAGCTTGAAAACCCGTGCTAATGGTCACTTCGTGTGCACAAGTCCTGGAGGGCTGTCAATGAAACCTGCCCTCAAAATGTCTTGAGGGAGGTAGTGGCCAAAATATTTCAAAAGGCGGCACATAGTTCAAGAAAAGAATGTGATGAGGTAAGCTACACACACAGTTTGAAGAAAAAAAGGGCATCCCTGAAAGCTCAATTTCAAGGCTTTATGAGACGCATGCAAATCCAACCACAGAGGTATCGGCTCACACCAGTCAGAAGAACCATCAGCAACAAGACTACCAACAATTCATGCTGAAGGGGTTGTGGAGAAGTGCATACCCTCTAGGTTAAGTGGGACTTTGCCGCCAGCCGCGGCGGGTCCTCAAAGTGTAGCAACAACCGACGAGAGGGGGTAGGGAACTGAACGCACCAACGTATGGGATCAGAAGGGCACAAGCAACTGACGCTTGCAAGGCAAGTTTAATAACAAAGCCTAGCCGTATATATACCCCTAAAGCAGGGAATTTGCTTCGTCACGCCTTATCGGCATCAGCTGGTTGGTTGGCTTCTCGGCTTAGTCACACCTTATCAGCATCAGCTGGTTGGTTGGCTGCTCGGCTTCTCCCTCAAAGGCACCAATTTCCCCTCCAGGGTTGCTTTTCCTAGCTTTAGGGAACAACCAGGGACTCCCAGTAACTGAGCAGGTCCCTGGAGCGATTTGGCCAAAGACCATCTCCTTTTGTATGTTCATACCATAAAGTCCAGGATGCATACCAAGGAGAGTACAGTCGGGCCCTGAGGCTTAGGAGGGTCTTAGTGGCGCCTTCCTCAGAGGGCAATGCTCGCCACAGGACTTCACCTGGTAAGAGGCACTAATGGGAACAGAATGGAGGTGCCTTTACAAGGTAAACACTGAGTTACGATATGATCCAGCAGGCCCACTCCTGGGCCTATAACCTAAGAAAGAAGACAGAAGTGGAAAGACACAGGCAGGCAAATCTGCATTGCAGGAGTATTACAATAGCCAGGACATGGAAGCAAGCAGAAAGTCCATCAACAGATGAGTGGACAAAGAAGAACAGGGACCTGAGCAGATGGAATATTAGCCAAGGAACAAAAGGAAACAATGCCATCAACAGCACCATCGGTGAGGCTAGAGTTCATCACGCACCTTGCAGTAAGTCACAGAGCGAAAGATACATAGCCTACGATATCACTTATAGGTGTTCCCTGAAAATTGATATCACTGAAGATATTTCCACAGAGAAAGGCAATCACAGATGCAATAAACAGATTTATGGTTCACCCATGGACAGGTGTGAGAATTGTGTACATTAGGAAATTGGGTTTAAGAGAGAGATACAAACACACGTGAAATACAAAATCACCAAAGGCCTACGGAATACCAAGAGAAGAGTACTCAACATTGTGTCATAAGCTACATGGGAAAAGGATCCAAAGAAGACTAGATACGTGTTTATGTGTAAAAGAGCCACATCTTTCACACCTACAACAAGCAAAACATTGTAATCAAACTTGCTGTGAGAAACAATAAACATTGAATTAAAAAACGAACAAGTCAGTCGTGAGGCACAAACATAAGGGGCTTTTTCCTGGCACAGTCCATTCTAATTGACAACCGAGAATACGACTTCCACGGAGGCTCTGTTGCCCGAGTAACCAGGTTTGGTAAAGGAGACCTGCTGCCGCCTTGTGGCCGTTTCTCAAAACAGCAGCTTTAAACCCAGTGCTAATGGTCACTTGATATTCAAAATCATTGCAGGCCTATAAATGACACCTGCCCTCAAAAACGATTCTTGGGTCGTCAATCGAGGAAAAAAACTCAAAAGACGTGCACACTTCAAAACGACAATTTCAAGAGGCATATTTTGCGCACATTTTGTCTTCTCTTTCTTTCTTTCTCTTGTGATAAATAAAAGGGCATGGAAAAATGCTCAACATCAGGAATTAATAAAGCCATGCAAATCCAGTCGACAGAAACGTTCACCCACCGTCGTCAGAATGATCATCAGCCACAGAGTCTACAAAGAATAAATGCTCAAGGTGTTTTAGAGAACTCTGTGCCCTCTAGCGGCCGCTGGGACGTAACCTGGGAACAGCTAGTAGTGAGAACACCGTGGAGGTGCACTGAAAGGTAAAAATTGAGCTAACCTGTAATCGGGTAGGCCCACTGATGGGCCTATCTCCCGAGTAGACCAAAATCAAAAAGACACAGGCTGGCCATCCTGCACTGCAGCAACATGTACCATCGCCAAGACTTGGAAGAAACCCAAATGTCCATCAACAGAACAATGCACCAAGAAGAAGGGGGCCCATGCGCACAATGGAACATGAGCCACGGAAGAGCATGCAACAGTGCCGCTGGCACCACCGTAGAAGGATCTAGAGATACCCACCCAAAAGGAAGTACGAAAGAAACCGAAATAGAAATATCCTATGACATCACTTATAGCTGTTACTTCAACATTGATACCCATGAAGTCATTTCCAAGAGAAGGCCGTGCATAGATGCAGAAAACCAACTATGCTTAACCAAGTGGAAAGGTGTAAGGAATGTATGAATTTGGATATGGGGGTTTACAGACATGTACTGATACATATGAAATATATAATCACAAAATACCTAAGGAATACCAGGAGAGGTCGACTCAACACTCTGTAATAACCTACACGGGAAAGGATCCAAAGATGAATAGATTGATACATACATATGATGAACCAGATGCAGTACACCTAGAACACACACCACATTTTTATCCAATTGGCTGTGATACTAGATAACAATTAAATTTTAAAAAACACACAAGAAGTAAGGAGATATAAGCTCTTGGGGGTTTGCCCTGACACACTGCACTCTCATTTGCAGCCTACTAACACAATTTCCAGGAAGCCTCTGTTGCAGGAAAACCCAGAGTTGGAAATGGAGAAATGCTGCCGCCTTGTGGCCGTTTCCCGCAAGAGCGGCTTCAAACGCATAGCTATGGGTCACTTAACATTCATAAGGACTCAGGCCTCTAAAAGACACCTGCCCTCAAAAAAAAAAAAATGTCCTGAGCTCGGCCGTGGCCAAAAAAATTCAAAGCAGGCAAATGTGTCAAAGAGATAGTATGATAGAGGTAAGTTTTACTCACTCTTTATCAAAAAAAGGAAAATGGAGAAAAGCTCAACATCAGGAATCATCAGACTCCTCTAACCTACAAAAAGCTTTCAGCTCACCCAAGTTAACTACCGTCAGCCAAAAGACTACAAACAATAAATGCTGAAGGGGTTTTAGAGAACTCTGTTCCCTCTGTCTGTGGAGGACATGTCTAGTTGTAACAGCCAATAATGAGAACAGAAAGGAGCTGCGTTTTCAATTAAAAATTGAGCCACCCTTCCATCCAGAACACCCACAGCCGAGCCTCTCACCTGAGAAGACAGGCTGCAAGAGCTGCACTCCACGAGTTTTCACAGTAGCCAAGACACCGAAGCAACCCAAATGTCCATCAACAGATGAATGGATAAGAAGAGCTGGTCCGTGGACACAGTGGACTATTAGCCATGGAAAACAAGGAAACACTGCTCTTTGAGGCACCCGAGATGAGCCTAGAGATCATCACAGAACATGAGTTAAGTCGGAAAGCAAAAGGCATACCGTATGACATCACCTATAGGCGTTATCTAACAGCTGACACAAATGAACATATTTCCACAAAGAAAGACACTCACAGACTTAGAAAGCAAACTAAGCTTATGTAAAATGAAAGGTGGGGGGAATGGATAAATTAAGATTAGTGTCACCATATGTGTACAAATACGTATTAAATATATATATCAAACAGACCGACCATATAGCAAGGGAGGTCACCAGAACACTCTGCAATAATTTACATGGGAAGAGGATCTGTACAAGAATATATATATATATATATAAAACGTACAAATGAACCAGATTCTGTACATATAGGACCAACAGTATTCTAATCATTACCCCGATTTAAACAAATTAAAAGAGCGAACAAGAAGTAATGTGACATACACTTCTGGGGTTTTTTCCTGGCACATTCCATTCTAATTGACAACCTGGGAACAGGACTTCCAGAACGCTCTGCTGCCCTAGTAACCAGATGTGGGAATGTAGCAATGCTGACGCCTTGTGGCCGTTTCCCACAGCAGCAGCTTTAAAGTCAGTGCTAATGGTCACTCAATATTCACACCCATTGCAGGCTTGTAAATGACACCTGCCCTCCAAAACAAAATCCTGGGGTCGAAAATCGACCAAAAAAGTCCAAAGAGGGCAACCTTCCAAGAAGACAATTTCGAGAGGTTTATTGTACTCACGGGTTTTTTTTTTCTGTTTTTGTTTAACAGAATAAAAAAAGGCGTGGGAAAATGCTGAACCTTAGGAATTATTAGACACGAAACTACACGTTAAAAAAACCTATCATGTCACACGACTCAGCATGGCCAGCAGCAAAACTTCTGCAAACAAGAAATGCTGACGGGGTGGTGAAGAAATGCGTACCCTCGGTTCTAAGTGGGACGTGGTAAGAGCCCCTAAGGAAAACACAGTGGAGTTGCCTGGAAAGGGTCAACATTGAGCGACCGTTCAATCAAGCATAGCCACTGCTGGGTCTATCACCTGAGAGGATGAGAATCAAAAAGACACGGGCTGGCAATCCTGCAATCCAGCAATGTTTACCATAGCCAACACTTGGAAGCAATGAAAATGCCCAGCCACAGAGGAATGCAGAAAGGAGCAGTGGTCCATGGACACAATGGAAGAGTACTCCAGTGAAAAGTAGAAATTCCATTTTAAAAACAGATATAAGTAAGGAGACATCAGCTTTGGGGGGTTTCTCCAGACACATCCCACCGTCATTGATAACCAAGGAACACCACTGGCAGGAAGGCCTGTTTCACTAGTTACCAGAGTGGGAAACGCAGAAATGCTGCAGCCCTGTGGCCGTTACCTGCAACGGCAGCTTGAAAACCCGTGCTAATGGTCACTTCGTGTGCACAAGTCCTGGAGGGCTGTCAATGAAACCTGCCCTCAAAATGTCTTGAGGGAGGTAGTGGCCAAAATATTTCAAAAGGCGGCACATAGTTCAAGAAAAGAATGTGATGAGGTAAGCTACACACACAGTTTGAAGAAAAAAAGGGCATCCCTGAAAGCTCAATTTCAAGGCTTTATGAGACGCATGCAAATCCAACCACAGAGGTATCGGCTCACACCAGTCAGAAGAACCATCAGCAACAAGACTACCAACAATTCATGCTGAAGGGGTTGTGGAGAAGTGCATACCCTCTAGGTTAAGTGGGACTTTGCCGCCAGCCGCGGCGGGTCCTCAAAGTGTAGCAACAACCGACGAGAGGGGGTAGGGAACTGAACGCACCAACGTATGGGATCAGAAGGGCACAAGCAACTGACGCTTGCAAGGCAAGTTTAATAACAAAGCCTAGCCGTATATATACCCCTAAAGCAGGGAATTTGCTTCGTCACGCCTTATCGGCATCAGCTGGTTGGTTGGCTTCTCGGCTTAGTCACACCTTATCAGCATCAGCTGGTTGGTTGGCTGCTCGGCTTCTCCCTCAAAGGCACCAATTTCCCCTCCAGGGTTGCTTTTCCTAGCTTTAGGGAACAACCAGGGACTCCCAGTAACTGAGCAGGTCCCTGGAGCGATTTGGCCAAAGACCATCTCCTTTTGTATGTTCATACCATAAAGTCCAGGATGCATACCAAGGAGAGTACAGTCGGGCCCTGAGGCTTAGGAGGGTCTTAGTGGCGCCTTCCTCAGAGGGCAATGCTCGCCACAGGACTTCACCTGGTAAGAGGCACTAATGGGAACAGAATGGAGGTGCCTTTACAAGGTAAACACTGAGTTACGATATGATCCAGCAGGCCCACTCCTGGGCCTATAACCTAAGAAAGAAGACAGAAGTGGAAAGACACAGGCAGGCAAATCTGCATTGCAGGAGTATTACAATAGCCAGGACATGGAAGCAAGCAGAAAGTCCATCAACAGATGAGTGGACAAAGAAGAACAGGGACCTGAGCAGATGGAATATTAGCCAAGGAACAAAAGGAAACAATGCCATCAACAGCACCATCGGTGAGGCTAGAGTTCATCACGCACCTTGCAGTAAGTCACAGAGCGAAAGATACATAGCCTACGATATCACTTATAGGTGTTCCCTGAAAATTGATATCACTGAAGATATTTCCACAGAGAAAGGCAATCACAGATGCAATAAACAGATTTATGGTTCACCCATGGACAGGTGTGAGAATTGTGTACATTAGGAAATTGGGTTTAAGAGAGAGATACAAACACACGTGAAATACAAAATCACCAAAGGCCTACGGAATACCAAGAGAAGAGTACTCAACATTGTGTCATAAGCTACATGGGAAAAGGATCCAAAGAAGACTAGATACGTGTTTATGTGTAAAAGAGCCACATCTTTCACACCTACAACAAGCAAAACATTGTAATCAAACTTGCTGTGAGAAACAATAAACATTGAATTAAAAAACGAACAAGTCAGTCGTGAGGCACAAACATAAGGGGCTTTTTCCTGGCACAGTCCATTCTAATTGACAACCGAGAATACGACTTCCACGGAGGCTCTGTTGCCCGAGTAACCAGGTTTGGTAAAGGAGACCTGCTGCCGCCTTGTGGCCGTTTCTCAAAACAGCAGCTTTAAACCCAGTGCTAATGGTCACTTGATATTCAAAATCATTGCAGGCCTATAAATGACACCTGCCCTCAAAAACGATTCTTGGGTCGTCAATCGAGGAAAAAAACTCAAAAGACGTGCACACTTCAAAACGACAATTTCAAGAGGCATATTTTGCGCACATTTTGTCTTCTCTTTCTTTCTTTCTCTTGTGATAAATAAAAGGGCATGGAAAAATGCTCAACATCAGGAATTAATAAAGCCATGCAAATCCAGTCGACAGAAACGTTCACCCACCGTCGTCAGAATGATCATCAGCCACAGAGTCTACAAAGAATAAATGCTCAAGGTGTTTTAGAGAACTCTGTGCCCTCTAGCGGCCGCTGGGACGTAACCTGGGAACAGCTAGTAGTGAGAACACCGTGGAGGTGCACTGAAAGGTAAAAATTGAGCTAACCTGTAATCGGGTAGGCCCACTGATGGGCCTATCTCCCGAGTAGACCAAAATCAAAAAGACACAGGCTGGCCATCCTGCACTGCAGCAACATGTACCATCGCCAAGACTTGGAAGAAACCCAAATGTCCATCAACAGAACAATGCACCAAGAAGAAGGGGGCCCATGCGCACAATGGAACATG
Organism: Kogia breviceps; assembly: GCF_026419965.1. Taxonomy (NCBI): domain Eukaryota; kingdom Metazoa; phylum Chordata; class Mammalia; order Artiodactyla; family Physeteridae; genus Kogia; species Kogia breviceps. Next base: position 43,353 of record NW_026711740.1, read on the forward strand.
AGCCACGGAAGAGCATGCAACAGTGCCGCTGGCACCACCGTAGAAGGATCTAGAGATACCCACCCAAAAGGAAGTACGAAAGAAACCGAAATAGAAATATCCTATGACATCACTTATAGCTGTTACTTCAACATTGATACCCATGAAGTCATTTCCAAGAGAAGGCCGTGCATAGATGCAGAAAACCAACTATGCTTAACCAAGTGGAAAGGTGTAAGGAATGTATGAATTTGGATATGGGGGTTTACAGACATGTACTGATACATATGAAATATATAATCACAAAATACCTAAGGAATACCAGGAGAGGTCGACTCAACACTCTGTAATAACCTACACGGGAAAGGATCCAAAGATGAATAGATTGATACATACATATGATGAACCAGATGCAGTACACCTAGAACACACACCACATTTTTATCCAATTGGCTGTGATACTAGATAACAATTAAATTTTAAAAAACACACAAGAAGTAAGGAGATATAAGCTCTTGGGGGTTTGCCCTGACACACTGCACTCTCATTTGCAGCCTACTAACACAATTTCCAGGAAGCCTCTGTTGCAGGAAAACCCAGAGTTGGAAATGGAGAAATGCTGCCGCCTTGTGGCCGTTTCCCGCAAGAGCGGCTTCAAACGCATAGCTATGGGTCACTTAACATTCATAAGGACTCAGGCCTCTAAAAGACACCTGCCCTCAAAAAAAAAAATTGTCCTGAGCTCGGCCGTGGCCAAAAAAATTCAAAGCAGGCAAATGTGTCAAAGAGATAGTATGATAGAGGTAAGTTTTACTCACTCTTTATCAAAAAAAGGAAAATGGAGAAAAGCTCAACATCAGGAATCATCAGACTCCTCTAACCTACAAAAAGCTTTCAGCTCACCCAAGTTAACTACCGTCAGCCAAAAGACTACAAACAATAAATGCTGAAGGGGTTTTAGAGAACTCTGTTCCCTCTGTCTGTGGAGGACATGTCTAGTTGTAACAGCCAATAATGAGAACAGAAAGGAGCTGCGTTTTCAATTAAAAATTGAGCCACCCTTCCATCCAGAACACCCACAGCTGAGCCTCTCACCTGAGAAGACAGGCTGCAAGAGCTGCACTCCACGAGTTTTCACAGTAGCCAAGACACCGAAGCAACCCAAATGTCCATCAACAGATGAATGGATAAGAAGAGCTGGTCCGTGGACACAGTGGACTATTAGCCATGGAAAACAAGGAAACACTGCTCTTTGAGGCACCCGAGATGAGCCTAGAGATCATCACAGAACATGAGTTAAGTCGGAAAGCAAAAGGCATACCGTATGACATCACCTATAGGCGTTATCTAACAGCTGACACAAATGAACATATTTCCACAAAGAAAGACACTCACAGACTTAGAAAGCAAACTAAGCTTATGTAAAATGAAAGGTGGGGGGAATGGATAAATTAAGATTAGTGTCACCATATGTGTACAAATACGTATTAAATATATATATCAAACAGACCGACCATATAGCAAGGGAGGTCACCAGAACACTCTGCAATAATTTACATGGGAAGAGGATCTGTACAAGAATATATATATATATATATAAAACGTACAAATGAACCAGATTCTGTACATATAGGACCAACAGTATTCTAATCATTACCCCGATTTAAACAAATTAAAAGAGCGAACAAGAAGTAATGTGACATACACTTCTGGGGTTTTTTTCCTGGCACATTCCATTCTAATTGACAACCTGGGAACAGGACTTCCAGAACGCTCTGCTGCCCTAGTAACCAGATGTGGGAATGTAGCAATGCTGACGCCTTGTGGCCGTTTCCCACAGCAGCAGCTTTAAAGTCAGTGCTAATGGTCACTCAATATTCACACCCATTGCAGGCTTGTAAATGACACCTGCCCTCCAAAACAAAATCCTGGGGTCGAAAATCGACCAAAAAAGTCCAAAGAGGGCAACCTTCCAAGAAGACAATTTCGAGAGGTTTATTGTACTCACGGGTTTTTTTTTTCTGTTTTTGTTTAACAGAATAAAAAAAGGCGTGGGAAAATGCTGAACCTTAGGAATTATTAGACACGAAACTACACGTTAAAAAAACCTATCATGTCACACGACTCAGCATGGCCAGCAGCAAAACTTCTGCAAACAAGAAATGCTGACGGGGTGGTGAAGAAATGCGTACCCTCGGTTCTAAGTGGGACGTGGTAAGAGCCCCTAAGGAAAACACAGTGGAGTTGCCTGGAAAGGGTCAAAATTGAGCGACCGTTCAATCAAGCATAGCCACTGCTGGGTCTATCACCTGAGAGGATGAGAATCAAAAAGACACGGGCTGGCAATCCTGCAATCCAGCAATGTTTACCATAGCCAACACTTGGAAGCAATGAAAATGCCCAGCCACAGAGGAATGCAGAAAGGAGCAGTGGTCCATGGACACAATGGAAGAGTACTCCAGTGAAAAGTAGAAATTCCATTTTAAAAACAGATATAAGTAAGGAGACATCAGCTTTGGGGGGTTTCTCCAGACACATCCCACCGTCATTGATAACCAAGGAACACCACTGGCAGGAAGGCCTGTTTCACTAGTTACCAGAGTGGGAAACGCAGAAATGCTGCAGCCCTGTGGCCGTTACCTGCAACGGCAGCTTGAAAACCCGTGCTAATGGTCACTTCGTGTGCACAAGTCCTGGAGGGCTGTCAATGAAACCTGCCCTCAAAATGTCTTGAGGGAGGTAGTGGCCAAAATATTTCAAAAGGCGGCACATAGTTCAAGAAAAGAATGTGATGAGGTAAGCTACACACACAGTTTGAAGAAAAAAAGGGCATCCCTGAAAGCTCAATTTCAAGGCTTTATGAGACGCATGCAAATCCAACCACAGAGGTATCGGCTCACACCAGTCAGAAGAACCATCAGCAACAAGACTACCAACAATTCATGCTGAAGGGGTTGTGGAGAAGTGCATACCCTCTAGGTTAAGTGGGACTTTGCCGCCAGCCGCGGCGGGTCCTCAAAGTGTAGCAACAACCGACGAGAGGGGGTAGGGAACTGAACGCACCAACGTATGGGATCAGAAGGGCACAAGCAACTGACGCTTGCAAGGCAAGTTTAATAACAAAGCCTAGCCGTATATATACCCCTAAAGCAGGGAATTTGCTTCGTCACGCCTTATCGGCATCAGCTGGTTGGTTGGCTTCTCGGCTTAGTCACACCTTATCAGCATCAGCTGGTTGGTTGGCTGCTCGGCTTCTCCCTCAAAGGCACCAATTTCCCCTCCAGGGTTGCTTTTCCTAGCTTTAGGGAACAACCAGGGACTCCCAGTAACTGAGCAGGTCCCTGGAGCGATTTGGCCAAAGACCATCTCCTTTTGTATGTTCATACCATAAAGTCCAGGATGCATACCAAGGAGAGTACAGTCGGGCCCTGAGGCTTAGGAGGGTCTTAGTGGCGCCTTCCTCAGAGGGCAATGCTCGCCACAGGACTTCACCTGGTAAGAGGCACTAATGGGAACAGAATGGAGGTGCCTTTACAAGGTAAACACTGAGTTACGATATGATCCAGCAGGCCCACTCCTGGGCCTATAACCTAAGAAAGAAGACAGAAGTGGAAAGACACAGGCAGGCAAATCTGCATTGCAGGAGTATTACAATAGCCAGGACATGGAAGCAAGCAGAAAGTCCATCAACAGATGAGTGGACAAAGAAGAACAGGGACCTGAGCAGATGGAATATTAGCCAAGGAACAAAAGGAAACAATGCCATCAACAGCACCATCGGTGAGGCTAGAGTTCATCACGCACCTTGCAGTAAGTCACAGAGCGAAAGATACATAGCCTACGATATCACTTATAGGTGTTCCCTGAAAATTGATATCACTGAAGATATTTCCACAGAGAAAGGCAATCACAGATGCAATAAACAGATTTATGGTTCACCCATGGACAGGTGTGAGAATTGTGTACATTAGGAAATTGGGTTTAAGAGAGAGATACAAACACACGTGAAATACAAAATCACCAAAGGCCTACGGAATACCAAGAGAAGAGTACTCAACATTGTGTCATAAGCTACATGGGAAAAGGATCCAAAGAAGACTAGATACGTGTTTATGTGTAAAAGAGCCACATCTTTCACACCTACAACAAGCAAAACATTGTAATCAAACTTGCTGTGAGAAACAATAAACATTGAATTAAAAAACGAACAAGTCAGTCGTGAGGCACAAACATAAGGGGCTTTTTCCTGGCACAGTCCATTCTAATTGACAACCGAGAATACGACTTCCACGGAGGCTCTGTTGCCCGAGTAACCAGGTTTGGTAAAGGAGACCTGCTGCCGCCTTGTGGCCGTTTCTCAAAACAGCAGCTTTAAACCCAGTGCTAATGGTCACTTGATATTCAAAATCATTGCAGGCCTATAAATGACACCTGCCCTCAAAAACGATTCTTGGGTCGTCAATCGAGGAAAAAAACTCAAAAGACGTGCACACTTCAAAACGACAATTTCAAGAGGCATATTTTGCGCACATTTTGTCTTCTCTTTCTTTCTTTCTCTTGTGATAAATAAAAGGGCATGGAAAAATGCTCAACATCAGGAATTAATAAAGCCATGCAAATCCAGTCGACAGAAACGTTCACCCACCGTCGTCAGAATGATCATCAGCCACAGAGTCTACAAAGAATAAATGCTCAAGGTGTTTTAGAGAACTCTGTGCCCTCTAGCGGCCGCTGGGACGTAACCTGGGAACAGCTAGTAGTGAGAACACCGTGGAGGTGCACTGAAAGGTAAAAATTGAGCTAACCTGTAATCGGGTAGGCCCACTGATGGGCCTATCTCCCGAGTAGACCAAAATCAAAAAGACACAGGCTGGCCATCCTGCACTGCAGCAACATGTACCATCGCCAAGACTTGGAAGAAACCCAAATGTCCATCAACAGAACAATGCACCAAGAAGAAGGGGGCCCATGTGCACAATGGAACATGAGCCACGGAAGAGCATGCAACAGTGCCGCTGGCACCACCGTAGAAGGATCTAGAGATACCCACCCAAAAGGAAGTACGAAAGAAACCGAAATAGAAATATCCTATGACATCACTTATAGCTGTTACTTCAACATTGATACCCATGAAGTCATTTCCAAGAGAAGGCCGTGCATAGATGCAGAAAACCAACTATGCTTAACCAAGTGGAAAGGTGTAAGGAATGTATGAATTTGGATATGGGGGTTTACAGACATGTACTGATACATATGAAATATATAATCACAAAATACCTAAGGAATACCAGGAGAGGTCGACTCAACACTCTGTAATAACCTACACGGGAAAGGATCCAAAGATGAATAGATTGATACATACATATGATGAACCAGATGCAGTACACCTAGAACACACACCACATTTTTATCCAATTGGCTGTGATACTAGATAACAATTAATTTTAAAAAACACACAAGAAGTAAGGAGATATAAGCTCTTGGGGGTTTGCCCTGACACACTGCACTCTCATTTGCAGCCTACTAACACAATTTCCAGGAAGCCTCTGTTGCAGGAAAACCCAGAGTTGGAAATGGAGAAATGCTGCCGCCTTGTGGCCGTTTCCCGCAAGAGCGGCTTCAAACGCATAGCTATGGGTCACTTAACATTCATAAGGACTCAGGCCTCTAAAAGACACCTGCCCTCAAAAAAAAAAAAATGTCCTGAGCTCGGCCGTGGCCAAAAAAATTCAAAGCAGGCAAATGTGTCAAAGAGATA